>NC_139723.1:52224847-52409847 GCF_964211835.1 Anser anser
AGCCCCTGGTCAAGCAGGGAGACCCTGAGCAGGCTGTCCAGGACCACCACCATCACGTGGGCTTTTGAAGACCCCCAAGGAAGGAGACTCCACAGCCTCTCTGGGCAACCTGTGGCAGTGCTCCCTCATCTGTACAGTAAAGAAGTGCTTCCTGATGGTTAGTCGGAACCTCCAGTGTTCCAGTTTGTGCCCACTGTCTCTTATCCTGTCACTGGGCACCACTAAAATAGAATGGCTCCATTTTCTGTGCACTCTCTCTTCAGGTATTTATACACATTGCTAAGATTCCCCCTAAGCTTCCTCTTTGCCAGGCCAACATACCAACTCTCTCAGCTTTCCTCACAGGAGAGGTGCTCCAGACCCTTGATCGCCTTGGTGGCCTGCCATTGCACTCTGTCCAGTATGCCCATACTGGACACATACTGGGGGGCCCAGAACTGGACACAGTACTCGAGATGTGGCCTCATCAATGCAGAACAGAGGGGAAGAACCACCTCTCTTGACCTGCTGGCCATATGTTGCCTACTTGTAAGCAAGTATTTGTGTGTTTTGAGATTTTTGTGATCACCTGAAATTAATGCATAATTAATCGAATTTTTCTAAAAACTGAAAGATATGTTGTGGCAAGCTTTGACTCATAGGGGGTGCAAGACTGAGAAACTTGTTATGCAACTAAACTAAATGGGTAAATTTTCTTAACAGGAAAGCCTAAACAAGTGTAACATTAAAAGCATTTTGTAAGGAATTAGCTTTTGTTACTGAAATGTTCCTAATCCATAAAACAAAATTTACAGCACCACACTTGGAACAAGATATCTGCCTCTTGCCATACTGCACTAGTAACATGAAATAGAAAACTAAGCCTCTCATGTGGACTTTAAACATTCATATTGCAATACAAAGTATGCTGGATAAAAGCTAAACAACTCAACACACAACTCTAAACAACTGAAAGAAATGGGAGTTTCTCTCTCCATGCGATTTTTTACCACTTGTATTCCAATCCAAATCAGTATTTTAAAGACTGTGTGATGTAAGCTTAATAAACTGAAAACACTAAAATACTGATGTTAGAAGACTAGTAAGTCACAGAATTTTTGCACGGTAACACTGGATGGAGTCTGCCTTAAAATACCTTGTTTATGTATTTAAGTGTTTCTCATGCAAATCTTTCTAAAATAAAATTTTTATTTTAGTTACAAATTAGCCTCCTCCAGACCAAACAACCCCGGTTTCCTGAGTTGCTCCTCATAACACGCGCTTCCTAATCCCTTCACAAGCTTTGTTCTTCTCTGAATGAATTCCAGCAACTCGATATCCTTATAGCGAGGGGCTCAAAACTGAACACAGGACTCGAGGTGTGGTCTCATCAGTGCTGCGTACAAAGGGACAATCATTTCCCTAGTCCTGCTGGTGACATTATTTCTTTTTAAATTCAGTTTAAGTCATAAATTGGCCTTTGGAAAATGTCAGGGGTATACACATAAGATCTGGCACGTTTGGGAACTTGGAAGCCTGTTAGTGGAAGTGAAGGATTTATTATAATAGTTCCAAATGGTACCTGAAAGCTTAGCAATTTTTAGACAAGTCTGTCTTTCCACCATAATACTTTCTTTAGATTTATGATCTAAAGTTTAGTTTCATGTTCAGGAAAAACAGAACAAACCAAGTCCAATATATTACATCTCCACAGAGAAAATGCAAAAACTTCACTTTTTTTTTCAGAAACAAAATCATTTTGGTTTTATTTTTGGTGTCTTTTTTTTTAGCTTTGTTAGAGCACATAAATAAGAGTCTGATTGAATACTGACACTGTTACTCAGTTTATTTTCAAGGAGAGATACAAATTAATTGCAAAGTACCCTCTATTAGCAACAGCAGAAAGTCACACTACTGCAGCAGCACAACTGCATATTTTTTCATTAAAACAAAAAAACTCTTCAATTTCCTCTAAAACTGCCTCGCCCAGAAGATTAATTTAAAACAAGAAGAAACAACTTGTAGTATTCTAAAAATGGTCTCACCTGTAATTCATGAGAAGAATCCTGGTGTTGTACATTTAAAGCATCATGAGCCTGCTGAAGTTGTTGCTGTAACTGACAAATCTTCTGATCTTTTCCAACTAACTGCTCCTGAAGAGAGGCACAGCTTTGCTGCAGTTGAATTTCACTTGTTTTAGCAGTTTCAAAACATAAAGTCAAGTCATTATAAAGCTATGAGAGGGGGAAAGAGAAAAAAAAAAAACAATTAAAAATAGCATCAGTGAAGGCAGACACAGGACAAGAGGAAGTATAATTTAAGCAACTTGGCTGCAAAGATCACCCTCACTTTTGACAATTATTTCACATTTCTTGTCCTCCTGAATCCTAGCAACCTCTGTATGTTGGAAAACAGTGATTGTGACAAACCCTGAAACTAAGTTTGAAACAAGTTTTTCTAGACATGCACAACTTATATCAGAATGTTATGTTTCAACTGCTTTTTTATGGCATTTATGCACATAAATGAATACCTAAAAATCAATTTTTAATAGGTTATATAAAACTATAAAATACAGAGAGAAAAAAAAAAGGAAAAAATCACTTATTGAGAATTGGGGAAAAAAAAAGGATCATTACAGGGAATGGCATTAAAGGATTGAGAATACAAAACACCATCCATGTCTGGTATAGAATAACTTGATTCTTTTAACTAACATTTTAAATATAGCTTGGGTAGCAATACAGTGAATCCACTAATGCCTCCTGCAATTTGTGTAAGTGTAAAATAGTTGATTAAATAATTATCCCTTGGAATTTTTTGGACATTAGTTATAAAATCCAAAGATGATATTAGAAGGTTCCCTGGCTGTTCAACTGTTCTCTCGCTGGAAGCAGAATATAATACATATTCTGCAGTTATTTTATAAGAGATTCCATATCCACTAAGAATTTCTAGAACTCCACCTAAGTAATAACTAGCAGCATGTGCCATATAGCTGAGAATAACTTATTCTGCAAGAGTAAGGGAACAGCTATTCCATCTCTCCACTTTTACCGTTCTATTATAAAGATCTGAGAACTTTTAAAACAAAATCAAATTTTTATTAAAAAAAATACAAGTCAGCTTGAAAAATAAACCTGTAGCTCAACAAACAACAGTTCAGATTCTGAAGGAAATACTTGACTCTATAGCTTTACTACTCAAACACTGCAGTCCAAACATTCCTTTGATTACCCTTGTTTCTCCAAATAAACAACTTTCCCTCTGACTATTTATTCTACCATGAAATAATCCGTGCAAGTCATGTACTTCTGCAGCTGACAGTTTTCTTTAGAAGGCCCATTACTGCCATTCCTCCCAAAAGAAAGTAATTAAGTATGAAAATTAGAAATTCAGAATCTTGATAATGTTTATCTGATAGACATTTAAAAAAATGTAAAAAAGTTACTCTTTACTGTCTTGGCAGCTTTAGTTAAATTTACTTAAATGATATGCTTCTTTCTCTGCTTCATCTGCTTACATTGCTTAGAATTTAAAGCCTTCAGAAAAAGAATCACAACTTTTTAGTTTGGAACTTGTCTACCTATCACTTTGCAGGAGATATTGCAAACAATAAAGCCCCTTCCTTTCTTTCTTCCTATAATTTTCTACACCCAAGGATTTCAAAATCCACATAGGACAAGGTACTTACTGCTTTTCTATTCCCAAAACAGATTAGAAATTATGTTGGCTAGGTGAAATTAATTCTATGTCCAGATATATTGATACTTTGACTCTTGAGTCTTAAAAATTAAAATTTTACATTGAAATTTCTGTGCCTACTGAATCTTTCTTATATAGTTAAGAGAGCTTACATCACCTCTGAAAATTCAAGTTCATGATTAGCCAATTGTTTATGGAAATCAGTAAGTATTTCACAGCAAATAAACAGGTAATTTACCAAAAACACGCATTTTTAGATAATGTCCTTCCAAATGAATGGAACGTCAAGGCACAGTTACTTCCAGCTATAACTATATAAGCTCATTAGCTAGATCATACCGGTATGACAATTTGCTGGTTTTATGACTAGCAGCACTTAAGTGGTCATAATTATAGTATCTGAAAGGTAGCATCCTAGTAAGATGAATGGAGAACATCAAAAATATGATGCCTATTTTTTAGCTGGCAGCCACCTTCTCTAATGTAGCTAATGGGTATTTTTGGTAGTAAGCATTTGTCAGGACAAGACAAATAGCATGTCTTTCTATTTGCATAAACTTTTCCAACCTTTCTAGCTTGAAAACAACAATTACAGAACACACATATTTGAAGTATAAAACTAGCTAAAAGCTAGTGTGCAAGAAACAAATTCATAGAATTCATCTTTTTACCTTTTTTTTTTTTTTTTCCCAAACATCAATGTGTTAGTTTTCAGGACTGAGATTAAGAAAGAATATTTAACATCAGGAAATTTCAAAATTAAAATTATCTGTATGAAAATAAATAGTTTTATCTACTGTCCAGAGATAACTAGAACAACATCCAGATTTCAGTTTGGCTCTGTATCTTTTCATTTATTGCCATGAAAACTGTTTTCTGGATTGCATACATACTTTAAGTTTATATGGGATTATGCTGGTATTTTCTGCTCATTTTTCAGCTGGTTTAGAAGAAATACCACATTTAGTCACACTGCTGTAAGCACAATCCAGAACATACAAAATTGAATAACATGGTAAAATAGATCTACCATTAATAAAGACACAAAAGATTAGGTGTAGAGAGAAAAGATGTAATATGGATATCAGAGGACTACAGAGAGAGAATACTGAGTAGAAAATACAAAAGAAAGACAAAAAATGTTATAAATTATTTATCTCAGAACTATACATCTTCATAGAAAAGAGGTGTGAATTCTTGACTATACATAAGTGAGTGGTTATATCTTGCATGGATGTTAGTAAGATGTGAGATTTGACCAGGAAATTGTTTAATCGCCAATATGAGAGAAAAAAAATATTTATGTTTACAGGACAGAAAGAAAAAGGAAAAGATTTTAAATCATTCTTTATACATACATACACTCCATATACATACTGTGAAATTTGGTAGATAGAAAAAAGGCAACAGCCACCAGTAACACAAGACTTTGTTCTGCAAAAACTGTTGCAGAGACTGTATTTTGAGTATCTCTTTATAATGCCTTAAAGCTGTCCTTTCTTTGACAGGCAACACAGACTGTTATACGTAAAGGTACTTAAAAGCAAATAAAGAAAGATTAAAAGTATCTGAAGCCAGTACACTGCAATACATTTAGTCTATATGACACAAGAGCTTTATTTATCAGACAGGAAGGAAGAGTAACTTAGCTGAAGTATAAAAATAAAAGTATCCCCTATTTCTCAGCTTCCCCAAAATTTCCTATATGGATTTAACTGATTTTACCAGAAAACAGTTTTTGATAGATATCTGAAGAGCTACTTAAAACACGAAACTTCATTACAAGAATAGGTATGTTTAGTGTCAGCTGATCATCTAAAAATGGCAGACCAAAGCTAGAACTTCCAGGATAACCAAAAGGCAGGACTCTAAAGCCTGCCCAAAAATTGATAAAAAATTTTAACAGTCTGGAATGGTGGGATGAGGTAAAGCACTGGCATATGTTAAATATGTGTGAAGGCAAAATTAAGGCCAAGAAACGCTGAGGAATACCAATAAAAGCTAATAAAACTAGGTAATTAGCCTATGTTATCTATTAGACTGTATATTAGAATCGTAGTGCAATTGGAAAAAAAAAAAAGTGAAACAGTTGACACAAATATCCAACACTCACATTACATAAGTGTGCGGGATTTATTTTAAACTAGGTTTAGAGTGGTCCTGCATACTGAAGCCAATTAACAGCTGGAACACATTTTGCGGTTCTGTTTAATCCAAAAGGAATTTAGTTAATGCTTTCATGGACTTTTCTATGGTATCAACACAAGCACAGGAAGTGGGGACAGCTGAGAGATCTCCTTCAAAACCATACTTCTGTGAGGATCTAAAACACTAGTGTAGAGCCACTCATTAAAATGCAACCATAACCAATGATATAAAACAATAAATAAACATAAAAACAATATATAAAATTTAACCTACATTAAATGCTTGCCTAAGTGCTCACCCCTAAAGAACTGTGTATCACTGCAGAGACCAGAGCAAATGAATGCAAACATACAGTAACACTAGACATACAGTAAAGAAACAAATGGAAAGAAAGTCTAAACTGAGTTACCATAAAGCTATAAGGGGAACTAATAACGCTGTCACAGAAATTCATGTTACAAGATCACGCTGCTTACGAGAATTTGAGAAGAACAAGGACAAAAATCAGCTGGAGAAGCTCTAGGATGAAACTGAAGAGGCACTCCAGACTACAGACTGCACATTCACTACACTGTACTGCCTCCGGCTGGGATGGAGCCCATTTTCCGCCCAGCAGCCCCTGCCCTGCGTGTGCAGCTCAAGCAGCCCAGATGCCACACCAACGTTTGGGTTACTGCTGAGCTGTGCGGGCGCAGCACCAAGGGTGGCCCTACAACATCCTCCAAAAGTCAGCAGGCTGCGGTGGGCAAGAGGTGGGAAGGGGACGCAGCTGGGGCAGCCGACCTAAGCTGACCAAAGAGGTATGTATGCCATGCCATGCGATGCCACCCGTAGAGATGTAAGCTATCTTCTTTGCATAGACTGTGCTGGCAGAGGACATTCGGCGGGCTTGTAAAGAATACCAGCCTTGGTTAATGAAGAAAAATGTTAATAATTCTTACTGCAAATGGTAGTTTAAAATCCCCCATTGTGACTACACAACCATTACCAACCTGATTACACATAAAATTCAGAAACATTTAAATCTGTTCATTCTAAATCAGATCATAGTAGGTATTACTAACAAAAATACTTAAGTTTAACCTTAAAATTTTTCCTTCCTTTTTTGACATACATCTCTTCTTGCACTGTCTCACCAGTTCACAAAATGTCTTCAATCTATGTTTTACATAATGTAAAAAAATACTGTATCGTCAGAAATATTAAAATAATGGTTTGAAAACATTGGTGACAGAATTATAGACTCTTTACTTTTTTTTTTTTTTAAAAAAAGCATTCTACAAGCAACAGTCTACAGAAATAACCAGAGGAACTAAAGCACACTAAGAATCTCAGCACAGGATTTTTCAAACATGAAAATCATCACCTGTGAGTGCAGAGTTTAACATCACCCTGAGAGAGCCACAGTCTACACACTTCTTTACTTTTAACCTACAGGCGCACCCAAAATCTGCTTGCTAGTGTGAGAACAACTGTGGTGGAATTTGATATAGAAGATATAAACAGAATAACCTAATTAACACATCTCCCAACAATAGAAAATATTGTCGCAGCATGAACTAAAGTGCAAGTTAATCTTCAATAAAGATATGAGTTTCTCAGAGCTTTCATCAACAAAGTGGACTACAAAAACACCAATTCACTTATTAATGTTGTGGACTTTGGTAGGCTTGACTGGATAGCTAGTTTCTTTCAGTTCTTACCCGGTGTGAGAGAACATGTGTATTTCATTCCAACTTGAGGAAGAACCCGTGTTATTACTAACATTTATAAACGTTTTAATTTTTTGGATTCAATGCTAAAAAAAAATGCATACAAATAAGCAGGTATATGTGATTTTTAACTATGCTTAACTGTTGTTCTTGTGGTCCCAGAGAAGATTGGCAGTGATGAAATTTAATCTTAAGACAGAAAAGCCAGTAACTTGACATTCTGATTACACTTTCTCAGACTTGAAGGAAAGCAAACTATCTCTACATGTGAACACCATGAAAAGGACTTGGAATGGCAGCAGCAGGCACAAAATTAACCACAACATCTGAAAATGCATCTGATGCTGTACTATTTTTCACCTATTTTATGCTGCACTTGATGCAAATTTTGCAATGCCTCACAACTGAAAAATCTTATTTTGTTTTCTAATTATGCCAAGAATCTAACTATTGAGCAATGCCTTTCTTCATCACACACATCTAGTGTACCACTATCCACAGTATTCTCTATCTGTTGTTTCAGGACACTAATTATTATTTCCTATTGAAAGACAAATAATGATATTACCATCTCACTAAAAGGGCCTTCCACTAAGAGAATTTTAATCAGTATGATTAACAAAGAACCTAAAGGCCACATCAGATCAAGAGAAAGCACTGCATTATACAAACAAAGGCCCTAAATTGTAAATTTCAGAAAACTGTAATAAGCTGGCTAAGGAGTTCAGAATCTCTTCTTGTCTTATTATCCCTAGTATTGATTGAAGTCTCTCCACCTTGAAATTGTCGGTGAGGACAAATCTATTGAGTCTCATTAAATCCAGCACAGGAATGAAGTCCCTGGAGTATTTGGGACCACTAAAACAGATGCTATACATTTTAGAAAAATATTCCCTATCCTTGAGAATGAGAACTACAGCTGCAATATGAAATAGATATCAATTTGTTTCCAGAAATGCTCTAACATATAAGAGTTATTGCAGAACACAGCATCCTTAAAATTTGTATTTAAAAAAAAAAAAAAAAGGAAAAGGTAGCTGTATGTCAAGTCAATGCAACTTGACAAAATGGATTACAGATCTTCACATATGTACGCTGCCCACTATAGCTAGACTTGGAAGAGAATTGTGCTCCACAATGGATTTACACGTAATCCAGTGCAAGTTCACAACCCTGATCTGATGTAACAGACAGGTATTTTCTTTACTTAGTCTACTGTTTCATACTACACATTAACATCAGTGCAGAGAGCAGTTCTTCCTAACAGTAGACTGTTACAATGAACTTGGAGTATGTCAGCCAGCCACGCTGCCTGAGCTATAGCATATACTGCCTATCTGACCACTAACAGAGAGGTCATTGATCTTGCTGTAAGGGACAATATATCATAGGATGCACACACTGATAGGCTCAATGCCATTTGGAGCAGTTGGAAAATATTCCTCTGTGAATATGTCTATGGAATAGCTGACACGTCCTTATCTAGCTGTTGCAGCCAGCATATTATTAACGCATGGAAGACAAACAAATTTGTCTGCAATAGTTTGCGTCTCTCATTCAAGGAAAAAACAGGCATTTGTATTATTTTTATAGATGCTGAGTTTTCCAAAGGCCTGCTGTGACTTCAGAACTTATGATTTGGGAACTACATGTTCCTTTGAAGCAATTACAGTTTGTTATTTTATACAGTTTACTAATCAAAAGTATAGAATATCCTATAAGAGAACTCTTCGTTTTCCCCTCCAAAGATCTCCTGCCTCAATTTACCAAATGCTTTAGAAGATCTATCTGACTTAAGAAACTTACTTTCTTGTGCGTATTTTTATAAAAAACAAAAAGAGCGCATTTCTTCCAGGTGTAAAACACCTAGATGTTTTCAGAAATGCTAAAAGACGGTTTATCAGTTCCAGAACAGTCAATTGTCAAAATAGTTGGGTTGTCTTTTTCTGGATGTAAACCTTACTCCTCTATGTTGGAAAAAAAATTTGAATTCTACACCTTCAAAACTGTAAATTTCAGGGTCATGTTATGAGTTGAAGTCCTTGCCTTATCAGCAAAGCTACAGTATTCTTGTTCTTGTTGCATCACCAAGTAAGCTGAACTCTTAAGTTCTGCTAAGACAGACCAAGAACTCTGAACCAGATTTCTGAAGCAGTCATGGATTGTGAATCAAGCCTAATTTAGAAGAGGCTTGCCCAAACAACTGTGCAAGCATACCATCAATTTTCCGTAATACAAAAGTAACTTATCTTTTTTTATGAAATAAAATATGCTGGCAAAATCACTACTTTGCAGGGTAAATTTAACTTTTTATAAAAGGTTTTGTCATGTTTTAAAGCTGTCTCAAGAAAATCCGAATGTTTTTTCCCTTATATGTTGCAGAACTAGTCTCAGAAGAACACTTCTAAGCCTTATAAACATTGATGAAGAGAGTTTATATTATCTTCACTTATGTCAATTTTTTTTTGAGTGACTCTTCAAAGGATCCATTTTAACAGCCACAGAAGCATTGACTGGAGGATGAAAAAAGAAAGAAATAGCAATACCTGATACCTAAAATTCTGTATCTTAAAAAAAATAAATCCATAATTTACTTTGTCTTGCCCCAGATTGACAGAACTCCTCCTGCCCTGTACATGTGCAGAATAACTCTGACAGAAACCTACTTGTAGCTTGGTTGGGCTACTATTACAGTGAACAGAAAGCAATGTCTAGAAACTGAAAGTCCAGTGCAGTATTATGTATCTAACTGTACACCATACTTTTGCACATTTATGTACACGAGAATGTGCTGAGCATAAAGTGCCATAAAATATTAACCAAACGTGTCTTTAGAACTCCGGTACTGATGCTGGCTTGACTTATGCCCATCTTCAGAATTTCAGCACGCACTATATACCGTAGGTTAGATGAAGAAGGGAAACACCTGCTTTTTGGAAAAGCACTGCTCGAATACAGTTTGAGAAAACAGTTCCAAAATTGGTGGGAAGTACATGAAAGTTGTATATGTCTTCTTCTCAGGTTTCTTTCCTTTTTAGAAACATTATCTCCTGTATTTCTTACAGACTGAAAAACACATCCCAATCACATTTGTCACACACAACGCAAGAAATTCTGGGTAGTATACGTGTGTCAACTCTTTAGGATTATCATTTATTCATCAAAAATGTGAAATCTGTCCCTTAAATGTTAAATATAGCTGTGATTTTGTCAATTAGTTATCCACCTAAAAAGCTGTCACAGTAACATTTGTTTCAAATTATTTTTGATTCATGAAGTTTTTGCATTTTGGCAAAAAAAAACCAACAAAAAAACAAAAAAAGACACCAAACGCTTAAACTAGTAAAACTGACAGAGATTCACACAAATACACAATTTAATGATGGAAGGAATTTCTTCTCCTAACTTACCAACAACAAATTTATCAAATGAAACCTCTAAAGAGGAAGAAGAAAAATATAGACAACACAAAGTTATATAGATTTGGTATGTGTAGTAATTCACTTCTATTTTTCCTCAGACTTCTATTTTTCCTCCTTTCCTTAAGTAAATCTTTAAGGTTCATTAATTCAAGATAAGCAAGAGGCCATATATGCTGGGATATAATTAGGCCAAAAAACACTGTTACTCTGCCAACCATATTTTGGTAACAAGGATCCAGAGATTCAACGTATACAACACTACGCAGTGCTTTGATTACTCTGTTCATTGATACTGGAGGGACAGTTATATGAACCCTGTGATCATAAAAGAGGCAGGCATACTTTTTGGTACGACATTGTTTCAGCTGTGTGCGCATCCTCTTGGTCCTTCAGTACTTTTTGTGTATCAGTATTAAGAGCCTGAAGCTGCTGTATCAGCTCAGCCTGCTGTGCTGTATGTGTCATGTTTTGTCTGTAAAGATTCTGCAGCTCCTGTAACTCCTTCCTGTGCAAAGCAAGCAATAAAGAGAAATTAAGAAAAGAATAACAATGACCTCTGTTAAACAATTGTGTTCAAATAATTTTATTGTAGATAACGAGCTTCCTATTTTCATTTATTTTTCTGTCAATTGCCTTATAAACAATAGAAGATATATATAAAATATTTATCACATACTTTTGTGAAATATCTACAAAACAGTTAAGTTTCAGAATGGAATGTCTTTCAATTTCCTTCTAATGTTCTAACTGCTCTGAAATAAATGGATTTTCATTACTGCATCAACACTTTCTAATCAATATTCAGTTAACTCTTTAGCTGTTAAGTGTCAAAATGTAAAATATTTAGAACACATGGACTGTAAAGAAAGTTTTCTTTTTCTTGTTGTTGTTTTTAATTAAAACAATAAGAAGAAAAGATAAAAGCTTATCTTAGCTTGTATGTGTGTAAAGCAATTCTCTTTTCTGAAATGCGTCTACTCCTTGGACACATGAAGTATGTCTTCTGACAGATTAATTTCTGACTGTAGATACAGCATATTGCAATAATCATATGCAAAATAAGAGTTTGGTGTGTACCGCATAACATAACAATTAAAGCTCTATAAACATAATAATAGGAATTGTGTTGTAGTGCAATAAGAAGCTGGATCTAGTAAAATAACTCTGCTTGAGAATTTTATTGTACTGAAACAGATCTTATAAATTAAAGCAGAAGTGAAGACCTGAAGAACTGTTACTATGAATGATCATTAAAAACTTGGAATATTTGCTGTAGCATGTGTCAAAACTTCAGCCAACTCCATTTTTTTTATATATTTTTTTCTACTTAATCCTGTTTAATTCACAATCACATTCCAGAGTAGTGTTAAGTACAGATACTGATGTAAGTTCATCCCTCCAACTAATTTTCTCCCTAATATCCTCAAAGAATTTTCTCACTGACCTCCAACACATACATGACTTCTCTGCGCCTACAATTATCATTAACAACAAAAATTATTGTTACATTTTTATAATACTGTTGGATATGTCCAGACAAAAATTATTGTACAAAAGATAAGCAGAAAAAACAACTTTCATGTGCTTTTCTGAGAAATCTCAGAATGACAAACTAACCATTTTAAAAGAACTTTCAAAATAAAACACTGATAGCAAGGAGAATTTTATTTCTTAAGACTCATCCCACTATTCAATATGTTAACACTTCACTAAGTAGTATATCACCTGAATAATTACATAAAAATTGAAATTAAATGTACCACAATAGCACAGTCAGACACCTTAATGTTATAAAACAAATGCACTGTTAAAAATGTCTGTCAATAAGACAATACAAGAGAATACTTATAGGCATGCTTACTTTACAGTATTTAAGTCCTACTATTTTCAATGACATTTAAAGTAGCACCTCAAAAATAATAAGGGTAGAGATGTAGCACGGAGTCTTTATGTTACAAAATGGAAGTACAACTGCACATGTACTAATTTAATTCTGTTCACAAACACAGCAACAGGACTGGGAATACAGTGGTATATTAGCACTTCCCAACACCCTGTACATCAGGCTTCCAACCAAGCACTTCAGTATTATCTCCCAGACTGTGAGCATATACTAGAAAATGACACAATTTTGCACTGCAGTCAAAACAGAGACTTTGTTAATTTTGCACAGGTTCTCCAATCAGATCTTTATTTCGTTGTGGAAGGGAAGAAAATGTGATAATGTTGAATCCTCAGATACTGCTGGAAATGTTGGTAGTAGCCATTGCAAAGACCTCTCTGCTACATTGCTGCTCTTTAATTTGTATGCAAACATCAATGCAGTTATCTGTGTCTGTCACCTGAGACTGCACAGTATTATGTGTTCTCTAATGGCCAGCCCATGAAGTGTATTAAGGTCAATGGGAATCTTTCTGTTGACTTCATCAGGCTTTGAGTCATATCCGAAACAGGAGGGGTTGTGGGGGAGCTAAACCTTGCAGCCATCCAAGAACTGCCGCACATTCAGAGCACAGCTGCTTCGCTCATGTTAAATTCAAGGACTACGAAATGTAAGGGAACTCGCTCACAGGTCCATTACTCTGCATTACAATGAATCAAACCAAACCTTGCTCCTCCGTACACGTACCCTAACTTGCTAGGGGTGTTGTTTTTTTTAATGTTTTTGTTGTTTATTTTTGTGTGGTTTTTTTTTTATGTTTGTTTTGAGTAAAAGGTTATACAAACCAAAACAGTTGCCATCTGGAAAGTTCTCTAAACACAAAAATACATGACCACTGTATTTAATTTGCAATTGCACATTACAACTGCTTTGTCCTATTCATTGAATGAGGTAATATTTTTACATCGTAAATCCACAATGGGAACTTCCTTTAATTTCATTTTTATACAGGGATGAGAAAACGATGCACAATCTAACCAGGAATTCAGCACCAATGGTGTAACACAAATAAATTCACACAGTGAAGCACCTTTGATGACAGACCAGCTTGGTAAGGAGAGCTTTAAACTAGAAACGTTTAGAGATGATAAGCAACTAACAAGCAAGGGACCCATGGCCCAGCTTGGCAAGCTGCGGGGTGCAGAGTGACATGGATAGGAAAGACCTTGTGATGAGCAATACAAGGCTCACTGGGGACCACCTCAAGCATATGCACATAAATAAGGGAGTGCTGACAGGACAACTGTATGTGGGAGGCGCCTAATGTCTTCCTGGGGAACCAGCACCACTGGGCACCCATCTAAAGCAGCTGCTCCAATGTGCACAGCTTTTCCCCACAGAGGAAGACATGAGGAATCAGAGACCTGCCTGCTGTTACAGGTCTCACTGCGAGCACTGAGACAAAATGAGATAACTTACATACCCTGTACCCATGCATGTCAGTAATCCAGTTTTTTTTAAGGACAGTCTGGGATGGCAAGAAATCACCCTTTATGTGAGAGAGCAGTGTGAATGAACAGAGCTCTGCCAAGTATGGGCAAAAAAACAGGTGAGAACTTGTGGGTCAGGATTTGTAGGAAAGATCAATGTGGATGACACGGTGGCTGCTTCCTGATTCTGCATGATTAAGAAAGAGAATGAAGCCCTCTTCAGAAAACTGGCTGATTAATGTGCACAGGCCCTGGTCTTCATGGGAGACTTGAAGCTCTCCAGTATATGCTGTAGGGACAACACAAGAGAAAACAAGCCATCCAGCAGGTTTCTGGAGTGGATTGATGACAATTTTTTGCCACAGGCTGATGGTGGGGAGACACTTTCCTGGAATCTATACTTACAAACATGGAAGAACTGGTCAGAGATATAAAGGTTGGGAGCAGCCGTCTCTGCAACAACCATGAGATGATGAAGTTCAGGATCCCGGGAGAAGGGAGTATGCTAAAAAGCAGGACCACAACCCCAGATTTCACGAGTATACTTGGGTCTTTGCAGGGACCTATTTGTATTAATATGTAATATCGGCCTAGAGAGAAGAATCCCGAAGTGTTGGTCAATTTTCAAGGATCACCTCCTCACAGCTCAACAATGGTCCTTTCCAATGAGGGGTACGATAAGCACAGGTGGCAGAAAGCTTGCATGGGTGAACAAGGCAGAAAGCTTGCACGGCTGAACAAGGACCTCCTCTGACTACATTCAAATGTAAAAGAAAGGATACAACATATAGAAGGAGGGGACAGGAGACCAGGAGGAATTTAAAGGTGTCCAAGCATGCAGGTATGGGGTTAGTAAAGCCAAAATCTGTCTGGTGTTGAACATGGTGAGGGACTTAAAGAGCGACAGGAGGCTTTCGTAAGACGAGGGATAAAGTAGGCTCACTACTGAAAGCTGCAGGGATTCTAGCAGCAGAGCATATGGGAAAGGCTGAAGTACTCAACACCTTCTTCTACTCTTTTAAGGTAACACTTGACTCCAGTAATCCTAGGTGGCTGTGACACATGGAAAGGTCTAAACCAAGGAAGACTTACTTTCAGTGAAGAAGGACTGGGTTAGAGAATATTTAAACAAACAAGCCATACTGCCCACGGGGACTTACGCAATGCACTTACTAGTGCACAAAGAGGCTCAATTATCTTTGAATGGTCAACAGGTGAAGTTACTGAGGACTTGAAGAAAGCATGTCACTCCTACCTTCAAGAAGGATTTGGGAAACTAGAGTGCTCAGACTCACCTCAGTTTCTGGGAAGGTGATGGAGCATATAAAGGACAAGAACGTCACTGGGAGCAGTCAGCAAGAAGTTATAAATGGGAAATGATGCTCAACTGACCTGACAGACTTCTCTGATGACTTGCTCAGTGGACAAGGGGAGAACAATGGATGATTTTAGTGATTAATGTTGTCAAGCTGAGGCAGGGGAGGTTTAGGCTAGACATCAAGAAAAGGTTCTTCACCGAGAGGGTGGTCGCACGCTGGAACAGGCTCCCCAGAGAAGTAGTCACTGCACCAAGCCTGTCTGAATTTAAGAAGCGTTGTGAAGACTGTGCACCTAATCACATGGTCTAAAATTTTGGGTAGACCTGTGTGGTGCCAGGAGATGGACTCGATGATCCTTATGGGTCCCTTGCAACTTGGGATATTCTATGATTCTATGATTTTTATCTTGATTCCAGGAAAGATTTTGACCCTGTAACCTATAAAATGTTGGTGGACAGACTGATGAGGGATAAGCTAGGTAAGTGAGCAGTAAGGTGGATTCACATCCAGACAAACTACTGAGCTCAAAGTGTTGTGATCAGTTACACAAAGTAGAGGTGAAGGCCACGCACTAATGGAGTACCCCAAGCACCAACAAGGGGGCAAGTACTGTTTAACATCATGGTTAATGACCTAGACAATGGGACTGAGTGCACCCTATAATTTGCAGGTGACAAAGCTGGCAGGAGTGGTTGTTGCACCACATGGTTGGTTGTGCTGCCATTTGGAGGGATTGTGAGAGGCTGGACAAATAGGCCAACAGGAACCTTATAAAGTTCAGCAAAGGGAATTGCAAATTACTCTGCCTGGGGAGGAATAAACCCACCCACATGCACAGGCTAGGGACCTGAACAGCTGGAAAGCTATTGCTTGGTAGAAAATTCCCTGGGGATCCTAAAGTAGACCATGAGTCAGCAATGTGCTCTTGTGGCAAAAAAGACTAACAGCATCCCAAGCTGAACTGATAAAAGCACTGCCAGCAGGCTCAGAGAGGTGACTTTCTGTCCAGAACTGGTGAGACACACCTGGACTCCTGAGTGTAAGAGACATGGAAATATTGAAGCAAGTCCAGTGAAAGGCCACAGAGATGATAAAAGGTTTGGAGCATCTGCCCTACAAGAAGAGGCTGAGAAAAGCTGAGACTGTTCAGCTTGGAGACGAGAAAGCTCAGAAGGATATTACAAATATTTATGAATACCTGATGGAAGGTTATAAAGAAGATGCATAGTCTCTTCCCAGCAGTGTACAGTAATAAGAAAAGAGGCAATGAACAAAAATTAAAAATACATATCATGGTTTTGGCTGGGATAGAGTTAATTTTCTCTGTAGAGGCTCATATGATGCTGTGGTTTGGATTTGTAATGAAAATAGTGGTGATATCACACCAATGTTTACTTGTTGCAGAGCAGTGCTCACACAGAGCCAAGGCCTTTTCAGCTCCTCGTGCTGCCCTGACAGTGAGGAGCCTGGGGGTGCTCCAGGAGCTGGGGGGGGACACAGCCAGGACAGCTGGCCCAGGCTGGGCCACACGCATGTCCCATACGATGGGATGGTATGCTCGGCAATAACAGCTGGGGTAAAGGAGGAGGAAGAGGAGGGGACGATGTTTGTAGTGATGGCGTCTGTCTTCCCAAGAAGCCATCCTGCACGCTGAGCCCTGCTTTCCTGGAAGTGGCTGAACACCTGCCTGCTGTGGGAAGTGGTGAATGGATTCATGGTTTGGCTTTGCTTGCACACTTTTGCTTTTTTGCTTTTGCCTTTGCCTGGTGAACTGTCCTCAACCCGCAAGTTCTCACACTTTCACCTCTCCGATTCTCTCCCCCATCCCACCCGGGGACAGTGAGCGAGCGGCTGTGTGGGGCTGAGCTGCCTGCTGGGGCTAAACCACAATAACGTGACATTCCAATTGAACATAAGAAAAATGTTTTTATACTCTAAGACTGGTCCAAAACAAATAGGCTACTCAGACAGCCCGTGGAGTCTCCACACTTGGATATGCTCAAACTCAACTAGACACCATCATGGGTAGACATCTAGAGGTGACCCTGCAGGAGCGGGAGGCCGGACGTACTGGAGCTGAGGAACTACACAACCTCCAGAACTGCCTGCCAGCTTCGGCCTCTTAGGGATTCTTTTTGACTCTGTTACTAATTTGCTTTGAGTGTGCTCTAAAAGTGCATACAAAATCAGCACCATGATAATCAGATAAATAGTTACATGATAAAAATGAATTTCTGATCAAAGTATCTACTAATATGCATACCCAAATCACCAAACTACTAAGCACTCCACAGGACAGACGCCTGCCTGTCATTGCAGTAGGTTAAAGATATCAACTGCTAAGTAAAATGATACTCTCAGGTGAACATGGAACAGAAGAAATAATGAAAAATTTCAAATTGGATGTAACGAAGGTCATAATAGGCACTGAAAATGTATGTGCCTACATTCACAAACACATATATATGTATATACACAAATATATACATCTATATGTAGAATATTTAAAGTGTATGTGGCTGTTTATATATACATATACAAGTAGGATATACACACACAAATATAAGCACAAACACCATGGCACACTGAGTAGTATTTAACTCCATTTAACAATGGTATTACTGAGATTAAAACAAAAACAAAACAAATGAAAAATACAGCCTTTTTTAGATTATAATCTAACATGATAAGACCTACACAATGTGAAACCAAGAAATGTACAGAAAGTAAGCTATACTCTACAAGTCACAGTGAGGAGCCTGCCATGAAAAAACATCAGGTTTTTCACGAGTCAAAATAGAGAAGCAGAACTATATTATTTCAACCACAGAAATAAAATTACAATAACCTAGGAAGATTTTGCTTTAAACATTGCAAATATTTATGCAATTACTTCAACATTAGCATTCTGGAATTGCATAAGAATCTTAAAATCCTTTTCATCGGGAAACAATCAAGGAAAACTGTTGATTCAGAAAGAAAAATGAGTTTGAACTGCTGATCTATATTTTTTAGACACAAACTTCTTCTAAAATAATTGAATTTTTAGAATGCTAGAGAAGAAAGATGAGACAAACAATTTATTCTAAAATAAAAAGAAAATGCTGAACACAAAACTGAACAATAGTTATAGGAAAGATAAAACATTGACAAAAAATGTGACATTGACTGGAGTTTCATAAAGCTAATTACAGGAAAGACCAATATTAAAAACTTATTCTTCATGTTTATGAAACACACGCACAATTCAAAATAATTAAGCATACTCCAAAATCTTTTAAACTAGTTACATCTATGTTTCCTTCTGAATGGCATTTTTCATGTTCTCTGGACAAAAATTAAACAATAGGAGGGGAAAAAGAACAATGAGTAAGAAAGAAATAATAAGGATCTTACAAAGCTTAGTTCACAAGGAACTGCTTAGAAGTATGAACTCATCAATATAGTCAAATGATTTTCAAACACATTAGACGCTATCAATGAAATACAGGTACTCATTCAAGTCTTTGATTCAGAAATCCAACATATTTTAAATACTTCTAAACACTACAGCAACTATGTGCCAATAAACTTATTTAAATTAAAAACAAAAACAACAAACAAACAAGATGTCACTAACCGAAAGTAAAAACATAAATAAAATCACACTGAAATTGTTTTTAAATAAATAAACTACTTTTAGTTTCACGTAAGATAATTCTGGATTGAAATCTTCTTGTGAACTGTTTTACAAAGTATTGTTGTACAAATAGAATTCAAGGACTTTAAGACTAACTTGTAACTACCTAGTTAGGCATTGCAACTGCCACTATACATACTGGAATGTATTTAAAATAGATTAGAAGTGAAAAAAGAAATCTACATTTCCACGTTTGACTAACCAGAAACAACACTTTTAATTTAGGTAGACCAGATCTGTGAACAACCTATATGCCCACAACCCAGAACTTTAAAAAAGCATGCCTTGCATCATATTTCAAACTGATATATTGAAGAAATCCTTTGGATTGATATAAAGGTAGCTTTTCTGGATAAAGGGAAGGGTAAATTATACACATATTAAACCATAAATAGCTCTTTGTATCAAAGTAGAAGAGTTCTGTGAAACAGGACCACAAACCCTCTGGAGACAGATATACAACTGTTCAGTTTGGATTTCCTATAATTAGCTGGGACCATCAGTGAGGACATCCCTACTGATATCAGTGCATGGAAAAGTGAAGTGCTGAGTAAGACCTGTCACATAATTAGC
The DNA here is from genome assembly GCF_964211835.1 of Anser anser. Taxonomy (NCBI): domain Eukaryota; kingdom Metazoa; phylum Chordata; class Aves; order Anseriformes; family Anatidae; genus Anser; species Anser anser. Next base: position 52,244,757 of record NC_139723.1, read on the forward strand.
TATTGCTTGTTCTTCTTGTTTTCAAATTTATTTATTTTTAATTTGCTTTTAACTGTTTCTTAAAGCTCACTCAACTTGTTATGTAAACTCAGCTGTTTGGCTGCCTCCCAGTGTACCTCCATTTGGATATCTGAAATGATTACAGAGAACTCAGGAGGAGGCTGAACCAACTGGAGGATGATGATGAAATACAGACTACCTCTTAGACAAGATGGAATAATACTTAACTCCTTCATAGGATTACTTTTCAGTCTATGATATTGACCTAATTGACAATTGTGTTTTGTTTGTTTGTTCTGTTGTGGTTTTTTGTTGTTGTTGTTTGTTTGGTTTTTGCTTACGAGTTACTGAAGAAAACAACTGCAACTTTCAGATGATTTTAAAGGATTTACAAGTCTCACTCTGATAGGGCTAACTAGTCATGAATGGTGGCTCCACAATGAGAAATAATGGGCCACCGCTATGCTTGGTTCAGGAATGAGAACTGTAGAAGAATGAATAAAATAAGAGTAGAAAGAGACAGTGAACAGCAGAAATGCCAAAGGACAGAGCAGAAAGACACTGCAGACATCCGCATGCTAACATTGTGTAAAAACTCAAGTACTAGTTTAAAATGAGGCACTTCGGGTTGTTCAAACAGTCTTGTTTGTAGAAAGAGGGAAATCACCTAAGGAGCAGCCTTGTGCTTTTCAAGTTAAGACTCCTTTAGAGACAGAGACCTTCCACAACCAATAGGTTGACACTACATAAAGACAGTACAAACTGGAATGCAGCAAAACTCAGGTATTTGACACCTGGTCCTGGCAGTAACCATTCTTAAGATTCATACTATTGTTTAGGGTAGAGATAGCTCCAGTGCTCGTATCTGAAAAGACTGAAGTAATGTTTTCTCCTATCCTTTGAGGATAATATTAAATAAAACACTTACATACTATACACACTAACAGTTTTGCAGTAAAACGTGGTTTCCCAGAGATGTAAACGAAATGAGTAGCTATGGTCACTCCAGAACCTATATAACTGCATTGCAAATAGCATTCATCACATAGTTCATCTCATCCACCACCTTAGGTGACATTGTTGGCTTTGTTTCATCACCACAGTTTTGGTGAATGCTGGGATTCTGAGAACCTCAGTTACTCCTCTTACCAGGGGAATATAAGAAGGTTTGGGGTAATTCAAAAAATCTCTAGATTCCATTACCTGTAATTTAGAAATACAATACAGTGACAGGTACTATGAATTATGGCTTCTCAGGGGAATGGCATAGATACCATGAAATTGTTTACAGCACACAGAAAAGAATAACCCAAAAATCCCACAGCAGTGAAATAAGGGCCAAGTAGAAATCTGACTGCCTCATAATTTACAGCATGGAGGTAAGCAGCAAGAGCAGAAGGGAGAAAAAATAAAAACAAGCAATATTGTTACCAAAAAAATAGTCCTTGTAAAATGGTCAGGAATAGATTCAGGCTAGAAACTGATCAAAAGAATCCCAGGAACATGCTTCCAGTACAAATATAGAGGAAAGAGATCCTTATTTCTCTTACAACAGGGCTTGATACATCTTCAAACAGTTTAATATTGCCTGGATACCTGTGACAGCAGCAGACAAGTCTGAGTCAAGCAGGCCTTTCCAGTTTGATGTCCAGAGTCCCGCCAGAGCTCTGTGCCACTGAGACACAGACCACCAGTGAGTGCTGAGCAGTAAGCACAAAGTTCCAAATCCTGACATTTAGAATAATTTAAAACAAAAATCACAAATATGCAACAGGATTAATTTTCAGAAATGAACAGCATGATTTAACATTCTTCAAGAACATAAAAATGAAAAGGCTACCAGGGACTCTAAACAGATCCAGAAAATCTGTACTGAAGATAAGCATGAAGAATATAACAATGAAATGCATTTTGCAGCTACTCTGGGAGTTAGAAACTATACCCAATGAATCAAGAATGCTTTGGAAAAAAAAAAAATCAAAGAAATGTGGCAACTTCTTGATTTTTGAAGATATCTGCCATGCAGAGGAGGGGTTCTGTAAAAACTGGCTGTTCACAGGTCTTAGAATATTTACCTTCCATCCCCCAGAAGTCTGTGACAGACTTTTGATTTACACTGGGTGAGACTTTCAAAAACACCTGTGAGGACCAGAGTACTGCAAAATTTTAGTCCCTGTTAATTCACCGACAATTGCCTCCTAGAGAAAATATTTCCCCTAGTGATAGCAGACATAGTTACTGTTTAACTGAAAAAACAATCTTGCTAACAAACTGGCAGATATGCAGAACAGAGCAAGAAATTAAAATGGCAAAAGAAACAGAGCACCAGACCAGTTTGCACCTAGACCCTTAGAGAATTTCTTTTCCAATTGATCTGAGCATCTGCCCTACAAATTTCAGACAGTACTATAAAGTTATAGAGGTGTCAGTTGAAAGAATATTTTTCTATATCTTCCTGTACTACATACAAAGGAAGATACCAAAAGAAAGAAGCCAGCTTCCTTACTTTTCTCCTCCAGAGCTTGTTTCTAATTAGGACTGTGTTTCTCATCTATTTTCAAAAAAGAGAAGGGTGGGGAAGGCAAGCATGCAGCAGACAGGGAGAGATGAAACAGAGCAGTGGGGAGGAAAGAGAAAGATTTGCAAGTCTTTTTCACCTCCAAAAGTTTGAAATGGCTGATGGGAGGTGGCAAGGGAGATGGGGTATTTTCCACATTATTTGTGGAAGAATTTTTCTGCCAGCATGAATGTAACACTGAAAATTCAATGCGATATGTTTATAACTCTAAGTTTTAAACAAGGATAACAACAGCAAAAAAATATATCAGTTACCAAAAAAAAACAAGGAACAACCAAACACTTCAGTCATGAAGTCAACACAGTTCCAAGATCCTGACCTAGGATGAGTAGACTCATCCAAAGAATTTTTTTTCCTCATAGCTTTTTTCTCTTTTATTCTATTGTTGTTGCTTTCTTTCATTTAAATTAGACTTCGCCTTTTCAATTAAAAGCCAATAGAAATAGTTTATCTACATACTTTAGGAAAATAAGGAACAATTTTAGCATTCTGTATCACCAAAAAAAAAAAAAGTATATTTGAAATTTGACCTTGAAAGAAAGGTTAGCAGATATTGAATTACAATGATACTGAACAAATGTGTACATACATAATGTGTAAAGCATACCTCACATACTAGTAATGCGGAAAAACATGATCATTCATCACAATGCAAGTTAAACTGATAGGACAGAAATCATTTGAGCACACAGGAAAACACATACAATCAGTTTGCTAAAGTTGCAGTTTACTCTTCTCCATCAATTTGAAAGTTTGTTTGTATGGATAAACATACAGAAAAAGACCTCAAACAATTCAAAATACATGTGTTGGAGTATTTTTTGTTACCTCACGTTCAAAAAAAAGCATTTATTTCAATTACGTGTTTTATAAATGATATCTGTCTGTTACAAATCCTAAGAGGCTTTTCTCTAATAAATAGCAAAGAATTCATTTTGAGAAATTTTAAGTTCAGCGACTTGGCAAAGTCAGTTTGTAATATCCTCAACTTGAGGATATTACAACTTGAGGATATTGCACTTATGTTCCAGATTCAGTGTAAGAACACGGTGTGTGAGACTTCTAATAAAGCTTAAATCACTACACTTTGAACCTTGGAAAAGGCCTGCATATAGACTCTTGATGACTTTTCAGATTTTACTGTAATTAAAAAGCTTAAGTTAGGCTTAAAACTTTCCCAAATTTAGGTCAGATAGCCTCTCCAGCTGAATGTCTGTGTCACTGATTGTATTGGTATTTTGTTACTTGCAGTGGAGATTGGTTGTTCTCTGACCCAATGCTATTATCAAAGAGAGTCCACATGAACTGCCAGCTACTAGAACACCTCCAAAAATTTTACATTTTGTGGAAAAGCATGCTATGAAAGTACTTTTGCACAAAAGTACTTCTAATGCAAGATAATGCTTTACAAATGGAACAACAGTCTTTTTGAGAACATTCAGAGTTCAAGTTAATGAAAACATGCAATACTTACTTAGTCCTGGTTATATCACATTCTTTTTGGGAAAGTTCTTCCTGTTTCACAGCTAGCTGAGATAACAAGTTACTGCATTTACTGTTTAATTCTTTAATTTGTTCTCTTGCGTCTGTTAAATCAGTTTCCAAATTCTGCAAAGAAAACATTTAATATATATTAAAGGTAATATACAAGAGTTAATATCTACCAAAATCTATCCATGTAACCTACATATATAGACATATGCATGTGCACATAGATATACGCATACATTGTGGTCTAAGCAAATATATACAGGTATACGTGCATGTGTGTGTATATGAAAAATGAAACCCCAGAAAAAAGTTGCATGTCAAATTTTAGATGGACCCCTATTCTAAGAAATTATCCTTAGTTCACTTGTTGCACATAGGAGAATCCTGAATCAAATCCTTGCAAAGCAATACTAGACTAGTTGACTACTGATTGATCAAACCTTGCTTTTGGTTTTTATTGTTTTAATTTCTCAAAGACTATACAATGCCACACACAGAAACTAAAAATCCTGGATAGAGATTTGTTTTTGAGATTCCTTGTCAGTCTCAGATGCTCTGACTTTGCACTTCCAATTCAGGAAAAGAAACAGCATACAAAGAAGAAAACTTATGGGAATGCTCATTGAAAACAACGTAAACAAGCAATAGCTTGTCTTTCACAGTAAGCCTTGCTGTGAAAGTAGCATAGTATAAGGTGTATCTGGGAATATAATAGCAAGCCAGCTTACTCAAGCAGGACTCTGATGGCTGTACATAGTGACCTCACTAGAGTTCTCTGGAGGTTTAGTAGCTTAGAATGGCACTTTAGTCCTTAAGAAGCTTTGCATGACTGTTCTCCTAGAGTATTCTCAGGCAAAAATAGAAACAGAGGCACTACATCACTGTCTAGAGCAGAGTTTCAGGAAGTGGCAACACCTTTAGACCTACTTCAGTATCACACTACTTATAAACACAGTCACTTATTCTCAGTAATGCAAGTACTCTACGCTTCATCTACAATTAAAAAAAAAAAGTCCTACTAGGATAGCGTCCCAAATCTATGGCCAATTGTACGTTAGTCTATTTTCCAGACTTTGAGACCACAGACTGAGTCAAACAAAACTGCACAGAAACAAAAAATGCTCAGATTTCCCTTTCAGCAGTGATACGTTGAATATTGAATTAAAAATATTTTTGTAGCTGAAAAATAGTTCACTAAAATTATTCACTTAATAGCAGTGAATAATTAACTGTCTTGCTTTAAAATAGCATAAAACTGTGACGCATATTTGGATGTATCAGAAGTGTACTACAATCAAGTTCTTTGCATTTTGACAAGAATTATCATATCCCGTTAATAATAGTAACATTAATTTGGGGAAATAGCAATGAATGAATGAAGCAGAAAAACTACTTGCTTCATCATAAATCTCTAGTTACCTACCAGGTGTACCCCACTGATGAGTCATCATTCAATCCTAAAGTCTAATTTTTGGTAACAAAGATTACTTGTTCTCAGACAACAAAAGACTCCAGAATGATAGGAAAAAGTTCATTCTATCAACACATGAAAACATTGAAATGTTGTAAGGTTTGCAATGTAATAATTTAGGGTTTCTCCTGAGTGTTGTTTTTTCCTCAGAATTAAGAAGTTATTGTGGATTGAGACGACGATTGCTATCTTACAAATTTTATGTTAACAAAAATGACAATAGCTCACATTTTCTGTGAGTAAATTCTATTTGTGTGTCTCTCATACCATGCTAACGAGTTGCAGAGAATTTTCATGGTATAGATTAAAAAAAAACAAATCTCATCTCACCAGTACTCAAATTCCCATCATCCACTGCAAAGTAAAATGGGTAATAAATGATTTTGCCCTAAATACAACTTTATAAAGTTATATAATGGAGATGTATAGCAAGGTGGGGATCGGTCTATTTTCTCACATGCCTGGTGACAGGATGAGGGGGAATGGTCTAAAGTTGCGCCAGAGGAGGTTTAGGTTGGATGTTAGGAAGAACTTCTCTACAGAAAGGGCTGTTAGGCATTGGAATGGGCTGCCCAGGGAAGTGGTTGAGTCACCATCCCTGGAGGTCTTTAAAAGACGTTTAGATGTAGAGCTTAGCGATATGGTTTAGTGGAGGACTTGTTAGTGCTAGGTCATAGGTTGGACTAGATGATCTTGGAAGTCTCTTCCAACCTAGATGATTCTCTGTGTGACTCGGTGTTAAAAACATAAAATTGTGAAACAGAAAAATACTGCAGTATCATATACTGAGGCATTCAATAGGGTTTCTGTGCACCAGTCAGGAATGTAAGACTGTGAAATACTCTAAACTTTTACACTCAGTTTCTGAATATTTCCATTTTTTAAAATCAGTGAAATGTACTATGTTGCCTTTTAGTTGATACAGTACCTGAGAAGGCAGTTCTATTATGTAAGCAGGCAGACTGAAAATTTGCTAAATACAATTCTTCAAAACCTGGTTTTCAAATTAATCTGAATTGTATTGTATAGAATGCAAATTTCTACAGCATTCTGAAATATACTAAAGTAAATGCTATGTAAAATATAGCAAGTCAAAACATCTAATAATTCAGTTATATATCATGGGGAAGAAAATGCATATTTGAGAGAAAAATACAAGACAGAAAAGGATGTTATACTTCTATAAAACAGTACTGAAAGTGAAATATGAAAAATAAGTCTACTGTTAACATTCTTATTAATTTCTACACAAGAAATGGGGTGATCCTAACTAAAATGAAATGAAAATAAATAGCACAAAAGTAACTTAAGGTAAAACATTATGCAAGTATTTTATTCACTTCAAGCCCAAGAGTGATAAACTCTGAAAACTTAGAGGTAAGGTGAACTTAAAAGAACTTCAAACATAAAAAGCAAAACACACAGACAAGGCATGCTGCAACACAGTTGCATATATAGGTTATGAATTGACTGTGAATACTAAGGTTTTATTTGTAGTTTCAAACTGTTAGAAAGTCACTTTTAAACACAGTACCTTCGTTTTTATGTTTTTCTTCTTACGCATTTTGACAGGAGTGAGAGTAGTTTTCAAGATCCCATCTCAGTAAAACTAATTTTTCAGTGGAACTAAAATTCCAGGCTCCTCTGGATAGAAATGGCTGTTTCTCACCATGCTTCACTTTCAGATAACAACTTCGCCTGTGTCTTTAAAAATCCTAACCTTCAGACTTAAGGTACTTTTTAAAGTACCTTGCCAACTAGAAAAAACAAAACACTAAGCAATTCTACTATCTTTCAGGTCACCTCCACTTAAAATCTGCCAGTCCGCACTTTTTTGTGTCTACATACAAAGCCTTTTGTGACTGCTTGAGTTTGGGAAAATACACATTCTTCGTATCATTCAAGAACAACTTAAGTAACCTCCGCTGAAAGAATAACAACATAACTCACATCCCTAATTCATTTTTACACAGGGAGACACTTCCATGCATAAAGTGGCTGATTGTCAGCTTTTCTACTAGTGCTCTTTCAGGAGATGCAGAAACTGATATAAGCCTAGGAAACAAGAGCTATTTGAAGGCAGAAAGCAAAGCCCTGTATTTATTTTTAGGGTACTATACATTACTTATATGAAGGCATATATGTGAAACAATAAAACACAACTGACATTTTTTTAGCCACTTTGTCAGTTCTCTTCTAGTTCATCTCACCTGAATTTAGACTAACATAACAAATAATTAAAGGAATAACCATTAAATGGACAACCTACTCATAGCAGTTTTTTTTTTTTTCTCTACATTTGTAAAAGTTGAGTTCTACACCCAGGTTCGATTTACAGTAGGTCTGAAAGCAATTAGATCTAGTCTGCAAAAGTGATAAGTGACACTTTTCTGTACAGAAAGTGATATAAAGACACCACCAAAAAAATAAAAAAAAATAAAAAAAAAATAAAAGGCGAGAAACACAGTCTCTGAATTGAGGGTCACTTCCAAAAGGAGGCACACACTACCAGCCCTTGGAGAACCTCTGTTACGACCTAACATTTCTACCATCTCATACATGCTGTAAATACAATGATGACGTAGTTTACGTTGATTTCATTTAATTCTTCCACAGATACAGGAGAGTAACATGAGTAGTGTCTGTATACAACACCAACTACAATATTGATAAACATAGTGTTTGTTACTGAAAAACGTGTACAAAAAAAAAAAAAGCTAGTTTCACCCTCAAACTCCAGTCTGAAGCAAAACTGGCTCTCAGAATGGGTATCATTTCTAAATTCAAATTATTCTTATCTATAACCATTTCTACCATCACCTGAGAACAAAAATACAATTCTGTTATTGAATTTGTTCATAAATTACTTTTTAAAAGCATTGCAGGGGCATGCTGTATTGGGGTGTATACATCAGAAAATAATCTAGCCCAATACAGTGTAGCATGATAATGTTGTATTTGGCCTCTAAGGATAAGGAAATTATTATTCTTTATTGTTTATAAGCATCCTGTTAAAAGCCAATCTGCCATCCAATATTGATTCTTGAGACTGTCAAGTAATAGAAAGGAGGAATGTCAGGAACAGAGGGAAAAATAAATTCAACTTGAAATTGAAATTTTCAAGCAAATATTTACAAGATCACTATGTAAAAACGGTGATGAACTGCAAAAACAACTGTGTTTTTACAAATGTTTATTTCACCAAATGAAGGTAAAAAACTATGATACATTACTACTTCCTAGGGGTTATATATAAGACATTTCCCTCATGCAGATAGTACTTTTAATATGCCTCTCAATCCTTGCAACAGTCTTGTGAGATAATCAACTTCACCTAATTCTGTCCGTTATCAAAAGTGTGCAGTCTCTTAACTAACCTAACAGAGAAAAAATAAGGCACAAACTGGAGCATCAGGATCACAGCTTGTGGTGGTTTAATACTGATGGGCAGCTAAGGTCCACCAGGCCTCTCTCTCACTCCCCCTTTTCATAAGGACAGGGGGAGAAAATATGCTGAAAAGAGCTCCTGGGTTGAGATAAGGACAGGGAGATCACTCCTCCATCACAGACAAAACAGACTCAGCATAAAGGGGATTAATGTAATTTACTGCCAATTAATAACAAACTAGAGCAGTGAGAAACTAAAAGCAAACTAAAAACGCCTTCCCCCCATACACCCTCTTCCACCTCCTCCCCCCAGCAGCTGGGGAATGGGGGCTGCGGTCAGTCCCTGTCGCTTCATCTCCGCCGCTCCCTCACGGTCCCTCCCTGCCCCTGCTCCCCGCGGGGTCCCTCCCACGGGATGCCGTCCTGCCCGAACTGAGCCTGCGGGGGCTGCCCACAGGCAGCAGCTCTTCAAGCACTGCTCCCACACGGCTCCGTACCACGGGGTCCATCCCCCAGGAGCAAACTGCTCCAGCACGGGTCCCCCACGGGCGGCAGCTCCCCCCAGACCCCCTGCTCCTGCGTGGGCTCCTCTCCACGGGCTGCAGCTCCGGCCCGGGGCCTGCTCCTGCGGGGGCTCTCCATGGGCCGCAGCCTCCTCCAGGCCACCTCCACCTGCTCCACCGGGGGCTCCTCCACGGGCTGCAGCGTGGAGATCTGCTCCGTGTGGGACCCATGGGCTGCAGAGGGACAGCCTGCTCCACCAGGGGCCTCTCCACAGGCCGCAGGGGAACTGCTGCTGCCTGCCTGGAGCACCTCCTGCCCTCCTGCTGCACTGACCTGGGGGTCTGCAGGGCTGTTTCTCACTCCTCTCTCCCAGCTGCTGTTGAGCAGCAGGTTATTTTTCCAATCTGCTCTCCCAGAGGCCCAACCAGCGTCACTCCCTGGCTCAGCTCTGGCCAGCAGCAGGTCCCTTTTGGAGCCATCTGGAGCTGGCTCTGGTCTGACATGGGGCATCAGGCTCTGCTCACGGAGGCCACCCCTGCAGCCAAAACCTTGCTATGTAAACCCATAGGCACGTGCAGCCTGGCAGAAGGCCTCCAGCCCAGCCCCAGCCCAGAGCAGGCTCAGACTGGGCTCAGGCCGGGCTGCTCAGGGCTTCACCCAGCCAGGACACCAAACTCCCAGGCCACAGAGTCCCGACCTCCCTGGGCCCCAGCTCCACAGCCGGGCTGTCCTGGTGGGGAAAAGGCTTCTCCTCGTCTCCATCCTGAGCCCCTCGTGCCTCAGCCTGTGCCCTGCCTCCCGCCCTCCTGCCAGGCACCGCTGGGCAGAGCCCGGCAGCATCTCCTCCATCCCCTCCTGACGGTGCCAGGGCTGCTGCTGGGAGCCCCCGCAGCCGCCCCTTCTCCCAGCTGAACCAGTCCCGCTCCGCAGCCTCACCTTGCAGGGCAAGGCTGCCGGCACCACCACCTTGGTGCCTCCCCTCTCTCCTTCCAGTTTACTGTCAGGAACAAATTACAAGTATTTCTTGTATTACAGGACTCAAAAATGGATGCTGCATCTACAGCACTGAGCAGAGGGGGGAGATGACCCCTCCCCTGGCTCTTGAGCCACATCCTGCTTATGCCTCCCTGGGTATTGTTGGCCCTCATTGCTGCCTGAAACAGCTGGCCCCTGCTCAGCTCACTGCCTGCCCACACCAAGAGCTTTTCCCTGTCCCCCACGTAGCTGCATTCCTAGTTCATGGCTCACCATTTGACCTCATTAAGGCCCCTGCACATTTCTGTCAAGGTTCCTCACGGCAGCCACGTCCCTGAGCACATCAACTGCTCCCCCCAGTTTGGTGTCATCTGAAAGTTTGATGAGCATGCCTGTTGCCCCCTCCTCCAAGTCACTGATAAAGATTTTAAACAAGACAGGTCCAGGATAGGTCTTGCAGGTAGCCACTTTTTACCAGCCTCCAGACGAGTACGATCCATTAACCACAGCCCTCTAAACCAAAACAACCAGAAAGCTTTTTTAAACATGTTGTTGCTCATCCATTCACCTATAACATCTTAGTTTTGGGACAACGTACCAAGACAGTGTAAAAAATCTTGCTAAAGTTCATATTAGTCATATCTACTGTTCTCCCCTTGTTCACAGATGCAATCGTTTTATCACAAAAGACAATTTGTCTGCTCAAAAATGATTCGTCCTTGGTAAATCCATGCTGACTGTTTCTAGTTACTTCCTCAATTACATGCCTAGACATGGCTTCCAAGACGACTCTGTGACTTTCTCAGGGACTGAAGTGAGGCTGACCAATCTTTGTCCTTGGGTTATTCTTTTCATTGGAGACCTTCCCTGATTTCCACAACCTTTGAAAGATGGTAGGCAGCAGCCTCACAGAGGCATGAGTCAATTCTCCCAGCAGCTTGGATGCTGTTCAGTTGGTCCAAAGGACATTTACCTGTCAAGTTTTCTCAAGCAACTCCCAGCTCATCCACTGCTGGTACTTCTGAAACTCTGCCTCTAGGCAAGTGTTATCTATTACTTTCTGTCACTAATTTATCCCTCCCTTTCAGCAACAAGCCCACAATTTCCTTTTTCAGCCTTTTAGTAGTGCAACAAACTCTTTTTATTACCTGTCACCACTTGTAAGTCTCAACTGTAATTAGGTTACCTTTGTCCCTGTGTGCCCACACAATGTTTCTGAATTTCTCCTCATTTGTAGACTTCAGTGTTCACTTCCTGAACACTGATACCCTCCTCATCACGCTCGCCACCCACAGACATTTGGTGATTAATTGTGTTTAGCTAAGCTAGTGTCCTGATGCATCCACTTATTCTCCTGAGCATCTGAGTGGGCTTGGAGGAGGCTGTCCTTAAAGACTTGGTAACTTTTTCCAAGCTCTTTAGTGCTGTTTCTCAAGGGATTCTACCTATCTCTGCCTACTCCATAAACTGGAGAGCCCACTCCTTAATTCTATGTCCATACTGTGCTACTACTGTCCATCCTTCTTCTACTCAGAATCATTGGCTTCATAATTTCACAGTCACTATTGCCAAGGCTGCCATTGATTATTAGTCAGTTCTTCCTTGCTTCTGAACAGCAGATCCAGCTGTGTGTAATTCTTGGTTGATTCGGGGAGTACCTCTCTCAGGAAGTTACTTCTGACACCACCTTGATTTACTTGCCAACCCACTCTGAAGCACTGACACTACTTATTTCCATCCCTGGAATCATACAACTATGACACACCTTTCTCTCTTGAGCATGCCCTATCAGCCAAGAAAAGAGACAGATTAGGAATTATTTTGACTGTTCTCATTGAAGGTGTCAGTAACAATGATTTTCAATAATTTATAAGGTATTACAAGCAATACATTTCACAATTTGAAAATTTGAAAATTACTAAATCAGTTCTAAACCACTAGATTTCCCCCCACCCCTCCAAGTACCAGCAAACTATTAGTTGTCTTGGAAATCCTGTAATCCTGTCATCACAACCATTCCAAAGGCCTCAATTTGCAAGAACTTTACTTCCCATGTTAAAAGATCTGAAGGGAACTCTTTACTAGGGTTTTTCCATCAGTACAACAAGCAGAAGAGTCACCAAAACTACTAAATTGCTAGAGTGGAGAAAAAGATATTTCTGGACAAGATACTGATTAGGTAGTTACGATACTGAATACACCAGAAAGTCACGTACATTGATAGTTCAAAAGGAAATGGTGTTGTAAGAATTCATTAGCCATGTAAATAAAAAGAATCCACTGAATATACATACATGTATGTAAGCAGACATCAAATAATTTGATACCATGTTTGGGGTTTTCATTCTTACACGAATTTAAGAAGAAATTGCCAATTTTCACTTAACAGGTCAAAGTTACACTTAAATAACAGACACAATATTATGCACAATCATTTCTTTTTTCATTTTATCATAAAAAATGAAAATAACTTTTTTAATATAGCATATGCAATAATAAGGCCTCCACAGAGCAAAGTCCTCTGGAGGCTAAGACACAATTTATTCAAAACTGCAGTTAAAAGTTTTAAAGTGTTCTTCCAAAACAAGTATCAAGTCTACTACAACCAAATTACAGGCAAGTAAATAATACATTGAGAAAAAATCATGAATGATAATACTTTTAAGCTTTTATTATTTCATATATATATTTTATCTTAAAATACAGTATCTTTTATTTTTTAATGATTACATTTTAAGATGACTATTTGAAGTCAGATTCCTGCTTTGCAACATCAATTTTTAAAAAGCTGTGGGTCTATAGTGAAGGAATGTAAATGAATGCAAGTCCCCACTGGTAGATTTGAATATATAACTTGTTATTTAAGGAAAATAACTTGTAGTGCAAATGTCTGGAGAAGTTATTTCTGAAATAACATCCAGAAGTCCATTCCACTTTGTACCTTTATTCTGGCATCACTGCCAGATTTTTCTGTTTTCCATTGTACCTCCTGCTTCCTCAGTTTCTCCAGGTCATTTAGCAGGTCAGCACAGCGTGTATTTAATCCCTTATTTTCCTCCTCCAGGTTTTTTATAACCAGTCTGTTTTGCTCTTCCTTCTTCTGTGCACACTCCTCAGTGTCCTGTAGAACAGTACCACAAGGGGCGATAAACAAAAAAAGTGAGAACTAATCAGCAAATATAAACTGTGCAGTTTTACCCTCACAGCAGCTTCTTCTATATTTGATGGCCAAGGTCACCTGTGTACTTTTATTGGCCTCTTTCATGCAGGTGGAAGGGTCATATTTTTTAGCTGGATGACAGCTTTGATGAGTACACATTTGCAAAGAGCCCATTAATTGATCAAGCTGCCTTTGATGCTGTCCCCAGCTATTTTTGAGACCCACACAGACATATCCTCCCAGACCTCGGCTTTATCAATTAATAATGCCAGTCCCATCAGAATCTAATTACAAGAAGCCACATCTTCACACTCCTACTTTCTTTGCTCCATTTCCATCATTAACTATTTATCTGAAAGTTATAAAGCTTGGATTCTTGGCTTTAAAGCATCTTCCTCGGAGTTGGTATGTGAGAAAACGGTAAGGTATAGCAAGGCCTAAGGCAATTTTTTCTCCAAGCTTGTCACTTTCTGTGCCACAAAGGCTGACACTGCTTAAAGAACTACTTCAAAGCTACAGTCTTATAAAACTATGTACAAGTCAATATACCTTAAGTTCTTCACTTTTATCTTTAAATTTCTGGTTCAAGTTACTGAATTCATTCTTCAAACAGGCATTTTCTTCATCCACAGCAATTTTTCTCTGTATTAAGTTGTTTATCTCTTGCTGCTGTCCTGAGAGTCTCTATTAGAAAAATAAATCTGTTAGACAAGAAGCAATTGTAAAAGAACATGCATATGCAGAAACCATTTTAGACCTATGTCATGTAACAATGTATCATATGTAGTTTCTCAGTATTCTTTTAATTTTGTTACTACTTCACTCGTACCCAAAACAGCATCACCATTAGACACAATAATGTAAATGTGGAACTGAATAGCTTGCTGCTACTGAACAAAAAAGCCCATAAGTGTAGAACCAAACAGAAAATTTTCAGTCAAGATAGACAAAAACAGCCATTTGTAGAAATATTTGTAGTTGAGAATTAAGAATACATTAAAATTTCATTTGCACTTTCAATGTACCAAAAATCTAGCCAAAAAGTAGAGTTGAAAACTCTCCAAAATTCATGACAATAATGAAAAACAACTATTAAGTGAGGGAGCCAGATTATGATATATAATATCTGTATGAAAAGAATTAAATCTAACTGAATTTGCAGCTCAAAGCAAGGAAGACAACTCCACTGAACACAGGTAACAGTTTTGTGTGCTGGACATAATAGAAACTCATGGCCATTAAAAAAATAAATAAACCTTCAAGTTTCTATGTTAGATTTTTGCATGCTGTTTTTAAGATATTCATATTAAAGCATCCTCAGTCTTTAATGTATATTAGCACTCTGCATTTTTCTTCAGGAGGCTGGTTTAATTTCATGTATTGTTTTGTCCCTTGCCCTAAATCAAAACAGCATTTATCTGTTACATTTTCCTAACACTAACACTGTAACTGTATTATGAAATAGAAGAAACTTTTGTTTGAGGATAAAAATGCAACTGCTTTGCCCGTAATATCCAAAGTAAATAAAACATGCTCAGAAACACAAAAAATGATGAATAAGAGGATTATTCCAAAATATTGCTGGTAACATACATAAAGGTTTGTAAACTCCAAATGGTTAATTCTGATTCATGTGTATGTCAGACATGAAAAAGAACGAAAACACGCTGAGAACAAAAGCATACATAGAACAATGTAGTTGAAATCCTAACCAACAATCATTGATTTTAAACCTACACTTAACAGGGTAAACAGTATGTACGTTGGCACTGAACTCTAAGTAATTCACCTACAACAAAAAAACGTGCATAGTACAGCCAGCAGTCATGGATACAAGCAAGCTGTGCAGGGGTAGGCAGCACTTGCTCAGCACGTTTGATAGTATCTGTGCGTTGGAATCCAGAGCACCCACACCCCACCAGCAACATGTCCACAATGCAATCCTCACAGAAGGATGGGTTAATTTTGAGAGTTTGAGTACTGGCCTGAAAACCAGTGTCTCCTCAACATATGAATGTTCTTCTCTGTCTTATGCATTATGTTGTAACATTTGAAAACTCTTAACAACCAGTAAAACACCTTTTTCAGTATTATTGAAGTCAAAACATTAAAAAAAAACAAAAAAACAAAAACACTGATTTCACGTATTTGATTTTAAGACTAAGACTAGTAGGAATTATTTCTTTGCCAATTATCACCTAAGCCACTTGTGAACTACAGTGACAGAAAGGCTCCAGAAAAATATATTTGAAGATAGGCTGTGAAATTAGTCTATGCATTTAGCAAAATACTTACTTATTTAATGTATCACTTCATTTCTTGCTGGTTTCATCTTTTACTTAACAGAGACCTTTGCTGTAACTTCTGAATTACTTTGAATATCTGCTTCTCTTCTGTGGACTTCCTCTCTTTTTTCTACACAACACATCCTCACCTTTCTTGCAGATACTTTTATTTTCTACTTTTCCTCCTATCATCAGCCTCAAATCTGTTCTATACATCGTTCCCACAAATGTAGCAATTAACTTATCCCTCTGACCAATACTTCTATTCACACACAGTTCTAAATCTGGTAATGTTTTTTGCAAAATGAAACATACCACACTACAGAGAAGAAAATATTTCCAAGCAAGAACAAACCCTAAAAAGCAGTTTGCGAATAATGAGAAAGAGAATGGAATACAGCTAACCTCTGTAGCAAATACCAAAAACAAACAACCATGAACGGATAATGTCTAATAAATAGTGTAGGGAGGCATGAGGGGCATTTATTTTTCCACACTGAAATTTTTAGTTTATCAAGGAGGGAAAAAAAAGGAAAAAAAACACACCTATCTTGTGGTAGGTAGCAGCCATAGTAGAATATACAAAATGACAGACTTTCTAACAGAGCTTTTTAAAAAGGTGGAAAAGAATGTGAACATGAATTAAAGAGAATGGAAAAATGAGAGTAAAATCAAAAGAAAAGTGAAAGAAAATACAGAAACCTCATACTCTCATGTCTTGGAATTTTTCCTCACATGTCATTAATTCAAACCAACCAACCAACCAACCAGACAAAAAAATACCCAGAGGATTTCATTAATACACCTTTTTACAAACAGTTCTGTCATGTAAAGACTCAACTGTGAAGATACAGAACCAGCTTGTATTTAAAACAGTGTTTAATTGGTAATTTAATCTTGAACCTCTAGTGTAGTTATTTATTTTTATAATATAACTAACTCCCCTACAGAGACTCATTCTACAGCATTGGCACTTTGAACAAAAACACTCCAGTTAAAGTTTTCCTAAGATTATAGATTCATAACCATTCTTCCATTTCTTCCAAAATAAAACTAAACCTGAATTTCAGATTCAGAAATTTATATGAAACTTTTCTCAGAATCATACCACAGTGCATAAACCTTCTTAGCCTGGGTAATTTGTTATTCAGGATACTACAACTTATTCATAAATTGAGTGTGAATATGCTACGCTAATTTCATGATGTTCAAATTGTTAAAGTACTATCGGCAAGTTTAGAAGAGTGCACACAATATTTTAGATTTGATTTTTATATGTGTGTATATGTACGCCTGCTCACATTTTATATACGTACATATGTGTGCAGTTAAAAGTATATTGGAAATGTAATGTGCTAAAAATCAGTCTGTGCATTTTTCTCATTTGCTTAGAAATATTTTTGCATAACCATGTAGGACAAACCCAAAAACCCTACCAGTTCATTTTTTTTTCTTTTCCTTTTTCTGTTTACTTGCTTTCTTTTTATTTTTTAATTCCTGCCTCTTTTGATAAGAACATTTGTATTTTGGTCCTTACAAATTAGTATATACCGCCAGGATGACAGCGTGCATTCACCAGATACTACGGAAGGAACAGGGAAATTGAGAAACCTCATCTTTACTAAGGACTCCTCTCTCGCATATTTTGAACGTACTAGACATGACTTAACTATTCAAAAAACAAAATAATTGTTCTTCAGACATATTATTACAGTTACAGGAACAAGTCATTGCTGGCAGATCATGATTAAGTTGCATCTTTTAACACACATGATTCCACATTACCATGGAAAGCATTACTTCGTTTGCCTCCCTCTCAATCCCCCAGTCCTCACAGACTTTGAGTAAGTGGCTCCTTTGAGTCTTCCTTCTAGCTCATTGCTGCTTGTTTAATGTTTATCAAGACAAAGTCTACATTGAAAGCATTACCCTAGAAATTCTACCTATCCAAAAGACTGTTGGCTCTAATAGAGTTTAAGATTCACAAATATGCACATACAGAATCTCAAAGTTCAGCTCCAACTTTTTAAGGCATCCGATTCAGTACACAAGCTACACCATGCTGAAAAAGTGTGTATGCATACGTGTTTATATATATATATACACACACACACACATATATAAAGCTTACATTAAACATGTATGTAGAACATACATTTGTAAAGCAAAACCAGAAAGATCTTTGGGACCTGTCAGGAACACAATGTTTTACAGCAGTTTGAAGAATAATGGAGGTACAAAGATACAACAAAAGTGCAACGAGCTACTTAAAATGTTTGTTCAATATTGCTGGGATGGAATTTTAAACTCAAATAAACTACTTACTTTGCAGCATAATCAGATCATCCTGAATCAGACTAGCACATTAATTACCTACCCCACAACTGACTCACGTAAGACTTTAAATCAAACAAAAGGCAACTACACCATATCAATCACCGTGCAGTAAACTCACCTGAATGGTCTACAAAGTCAACTACTGCAGCAGTAGTGAAACATTATTTAGGTAAGCTATATCTGCATGAAAAAAAAATCTTGTTATGTTTCAAAGCATATTACCTGGCTACCATCTTGTATGCTCTTATCTTTTCCTCTAAATGAAATGAACTTTTACTCTCATATCTGCTCACTTCACACACTTATAAAGAACAGGGAAAAAAAACAACACAGGAGTATTACTCAGGAGCCATGACTGGGTAGAAATAAGGGTCATGAAGAAGAATTTCTAAGATACAGAAAATTAAGCAAATTATCATCTGCCTTTGCCTGGGCAGCTGTTTTTGCACTTTATTTCCTCAACCCATGAATTACCTTGTAAGAATAATAGAGTAAAGACTGATTTCTTAAAGCAGAGAAAACAATCAGTGTTCCTGAAAGACTATCCTACTCTGGTAGGCAAGTGAAACAGCAGGAAAAAAAAAGTGTGATCAAACACACGGGGCAACCTCCCACATGAGGTTATTTTGACAGACTTCACCGGATAAAAACACTCATCAGGAATTCATCTATTCCCACTGTATCTACTGTTTTTGTCTAGATAGCATAAAAGACAGGTTAATGCTACACAAGAACAATCTTAAAATTCTGCATTGACTGCAATTGTGCTTGTTTGAATACAACAGGACAAAAGCAAAGTTCAATAGGCTGTTGACAGCCTCCTGCCCAAGAACTATAAAAAAATATATGTAACTAAGACAACTAGAGTACACGTGCGAAGATTTTTCCATAGACAAGCTTCCAAATACACGAAATAAAACTGTATTCTACAAGTGAATTCGCTCAACGGAAAACCAAAGGAATCTGCTGATACCCTTTTGCTTCACTGAGAAGAATCAAACAGTATCCCCTTGTATACTGTTGGCACCCAGAATGCTCCAGGCAACAGCACATACAAAGAAACACCGTGAGCTGCTGGAGCACATCTTCTGATGTTCAAGAAGACTGTTGTTCCAGAACTCATTTTTACCTTTTCTCATGGTACCTCTTTAGCCACAACACAATACAGGTGTTTTTTTGTTTGTTTGTTTTTCTTTTTTT
Organism: Anser anser; assembly: GCF_964211835.1. Taxonomy (NCBI): domain Eukaryota; kingdom Metazoa; phylum Chordata; class Aves; order Anseriformes; family Anatidae; genus Anser; species Anser anser. The sequence continues at coordinate 52,264,145 of NC_139723.1, forward strand.
TTCTTTTTTGTTTTTCCTTAACAATATCCAGTTATTTACTGGAAATAACTACTTTTATTTTAAATACTTTCATGTCAATCAGCAAGGGAAGCAAAATCACATGTTAAGCTGCAGATCAAGAGATAAAGGGAAAAAGTTCTTTTTCTCCTAGCTCTGAAAGGAAGCACAGAGTCATGTCAGTATCTTGCTACAATTTTCTGTCAATATTTATTGTGAATATATAAATAAAAAGATATATTTTTAAACTGAAATTCATTTTTATGCAGCCTGAATTTAGACGGTATACTACCTTGTGCAAGACAGTGAAAGTAACATAATAATGCTAGATGTCTGTTTTCAAAAAGAGTATCAGCATATGCAATGACCAAGAGTAATAGACTGTTTGATGTTCTTAGAGATATCCTCATTGAACTTCTAGTCTTCAGTGAAATATTTTTAATCACTACATAAAAAGCATGCAGAAAGGACTCTGAAACAAGAGTTGTACGTGCTATTACTACGTAAGTGTTTCCACATTTTGGAGTGCAGGAAGATTATTCATGGTACTGCAGTGTAAAATGTTACCAGATTGTTATCAGTACTCCCTACATGCCTCTATGCAGGTTCACAAAATGTAGGTAAGAGTGCGTTTTATTTCATATCAATAAGTTAACTCAGACACCTACCAATAGGTGATTCTTCATTGCTGCTACTAATGAAACACAAATGCCACAACACACCTGATTTCTGTAACAGGCTGCTGAAGCACTTAATGAAAAGCCTTAAGTCTCTACAACTCGATATTAAGTCTCCATATATGACTGAAATGAAGGGACATGCATTCAATTTCCACTACCAATGGTAAAAGCTGTCTTTTGGGTAACAAACAAAAATCAAGTTCTGTAACTTCTTGGTTCACATTCTTTGTAAGAAGCTTTCACTGTGCAGCAGTACTCTTGTTATGTACTACATAAAAGATAAAAATGAATGATAACAAGGTAACTGGAACTGATGAGGAACTCCTAAACGATGACTTTTTATGAAATACCAAGACCTCAAACAAAATGAACTTACTAATTAATTTACTTTATTTTATTATAACTTAAGTAAGCGCAAATTTATTATTCTCTCTTTTAAAATGCCTCTCTTCAAAATTTTTCCTTCAACTTCTACATACGTATTTTCTCCCTTTTGTCACCAAGTACTTAAGGTCAGCTTACCACAGTCCTAACTTTCTCCCCTTGCTTCCAACTTTCCTTTCTTCTGGCATGAACTGCAAATTAACTAGGTGCCATTAAAAATGTACTGGCAACACTTCACATCTTTCCTTGTTTTCTCAAATTTCTCTTTATATTTTTTGAACTTCATTGTTCTAAACTTGAACACTCAGAAGTATGATTAACAAGTAATATTCCTAGTCATATTCAGATAGTTCTCCCACAGAAAGAGCACAAAAGAAAAAAATAAAATCAAACAAAAGAAATCCACTTTCATCTCATGACTATTCATTAGATTCTTTAATTATTTTCAGATGTAGGATGACCAGAAGTTCTACGTAAATAATTCATGAAAAGGTAGCCGTATGTTATAGAAGTCATCTGCTGCACTTAGCAATCTGTATGCTGTCCTTTCATAGTCAAAATGACACTAGCCAGTTATGATACAAAATGTAATTATTTTTAAATCCATACAGCTCCAAAAGTAAAATGCTGACAGTGCTACCTGACTCTATAGTAACATGATGCCTTCATTCACAAACACCTATTCAACTTAGAACTTGTCTCCTAACAAGGACAGAAAAAACAAGGTAAAAAAACAACTGATGTGTATAATGAATAAAAATGTAACTTGTGCAACAGTATTATGAGCACATATCTCACTATTAATTCCTGCTTTTCATGTTTGCCCTTAAGCTATAAAAATCTTTAACAAAAAAAACAGCAAGGAGAGGGAAACTGAAGTGCAGGAGTCCACTTGATTTTCATAGCACCAGAAGTTTGTTTGTTCTCCTTTATCCCATCCCATGCTCCAGGACTCCCCAAGAAGAAACAATTTAAAAGGATTTACCTAATAAAAAGAAGTATGAAGCTGCCAGAATACATCAGGAAATCCATTCCCAACATTAATGAGAATATTAAAACTTCTATTTCTATCAATAATAGACGTGAAATAAAACATAACCTAGAAATGTATAAAAAAAAATGCTGAAAACACTGTCCACTCGAATGTGTTTACCTACCATTTATGTGTTAAAGAAACAAGGTAGGTCTTTTTTTTTTTTTTCAGGAGGAAGAAAAGTAAGTGAAGATCCTGTAAAGAAGGTTGGTTTTGTTTTTTGTTTTTGTTTTAAGTGTACCAGGTGAAATGGCTCTACAGAGAAGCAGATCAGAAATATAAGCAGCTGATGCTATTTTGCAGGTGGGGAATATATTCTTGCTCCTCTGCCACTAGTTGGTCTTGCACCTGAATTCTCACCTGACCCATAGATTAAGTAAGGGTCAAACAGCATAATCCATTATGAACACTATGTTCCCCATCGTGCTCTTTAGACTTGTCTGATGTGATTAATTGGGTATCTTCGGAAAATTTTGCTATCTTAATTATACCACCCAACAGAATTTCTCAGTATTTCAACATGTGGTGGAAATACACTGGGACTTCATGTAGCAACATCATGTAGTTTTGCAACTCTAGCATCTTGCTTTCACTAGCAGCAAAAGAACAAATTCTAGACAAAAATCTGCTAAGCAGATGACAGCACTGACAAAACCTTATGACATGCACCACTGTGTTCCATTTGAGATGCTCTTTACAACTACTTCACAGCACTTTCCTTACCTTGTTCATTAGAAACAAAGTTACATAATTTTTCTCACTTCTTACCATCTCCTACAATCTTATGCATCACTTCTGCTTGTTCTTTCTGCTGCAGAGGCATAAGGCAAGCACTGCCAGCAGCTGTTTTTGTACTGACAGTGGGAGCCAAATACTGTTTCTGGCATGGGTGCAATAGATGTGCCATATCTGAAACAACGTATGCACAAGCTCCCTGCCCTAGAAGGGGAACCTTTTCACAAGAACACACTAGTCTGGAAATGAAGCAGCACTGCTAAAAAGAAAAGCTGTAGCTTCACACTAAAACCAGCATCTCTCCCAGTATAGCATGTACTGCAGTAATGCATCTGCTAGATTTAAAGATTAATGGGCCATTTTCCTCTAATGAGGATATGACAGCTCTCAGGATAACTAACACTGACAATATAATCGATACTGACAATCTTGCCACAGCTCTAACATCACTTTAACCATCAGCTGCTCTGAATAAATCCCCTTTCCTCTTTTGTCTAGTGGTTCTCAGCATCAGGTCAGACTGGATTTTCTATGGGACCTGTAAAAACTGTTCTGTAAAGCAGCACAGTGAATCACAGAATCATTAAGGTTGGAAAAGACCTCCAAGATCATCTGGTCCAACCATCCCCCTACCACCAATATCATCATGTCCCTGAGCACCACGTCCAACCTCTCCTTGAACATCCCCAGGGACGGTGACTCCACCACCTCCCTGGGCAGCCTGTTCCAATGCCTGACTGCTCTTCCTGAGAAGAAATTTGTCCTAATTTCTAACCTAAGCCTCCCCTGGCACAGCTTGAAGCCATTCCCTCTAGTCCAGTTATCTGTGAGAAGAGGCCAACCCCCAGATCACAAAACACAGTGACACATTCTCTACTCCTCCACCTCTCCTTAGCAGATATATATTAAAAATGATGCAGCCCAGCCCTCTGGGTCAGGCAGCAGAAAATCCCAAATATCTCCTTACCCCTTATTCAGCCCACTAATTCCAAATGAAAACCAATAATTCGCTGATTTTTTTTCTCTTCTCTTCATTGCAGAGCATGATCTTGATGGAACTGGGTATTTTTTCTACATTGCCCTCCTCTGCAAGGACTGCAGAAGGTCCTCAGAGCAAGATAGCCTCTGTCTTTGGAACTGTGTAATGACTACGAGTTCTGCAGGAAAGGACACCTACGAGCATTTACTCCTGACACAGCAATATTTCATTACACTCACATACATCAACATTGCCAGATCAGGTGTAGTAAATAAAGAACAGCTGTTGCTATGATCAACTTTTCTGACAAGCTCCTTCCTATGTGTGGTCAGCAGATTCATGTGGGCAGTACTTCAACTCAAAGGGCACGCTGCCTTCTGCTACCCTGTCCTTAAGGAACAAGGGTTTTCTCGAATGTGAGCAAATCTGCCTGTATTCAAGTAAGAAGCCATGATATATGAAAAGATTCCTCATCAACAATGTTCTTAAAGGGGGCAATAAAATCCAGCTTCACCCACTTGCTATACTGATTTTACAATTAAAAAAAAAAAATAGTGTTTCACTAAAGCAAACATAATACACTAAACAGTTAAGAAGTCAGTTTCTTCTACTGTATAAACAGTTTCCAATTACTTTAGAATTCATTTTTATCTCTATAAAAAAGGCTATCCCAACATTTCTCTGATTGGCTACATGATAATTGTTCTTACCTGAATTGGACAGGAAATTCTCAAACTATACCTCAAACCCCTAGAGGACAAACAAGATCGTAAAGATGAGGCCCACAGAAAAATCTCTCTTACTCCTTTCCAGACTTATATTGAGCTTTGCTAACACAAGAATCAAGCATTTCACACCAGTAGGACTGGCACAGGACAATTAACATTACTTTTCTTCATTCACTGTACTTTTTTCCTGTCTAATCTGAGTGCAGCTGTCATTTCAGGCTAAAAACACAACTTAGAACAGGCAGGCAGAGTAATAAAGATCAAGAAGCTTTAGACAACTTCAGGCTTGGCCACTCAGGCAAATTAATGGAAATCAAGTGTGGCTTTACAGCATACCTGTACCATCACCCAATATAGCTGCTCTCTGGTAGATTAAATGGGAGAACTCCTTCCTCAGAACTGAGTAAGCTAGCACACAGAAACACATTTTCAACTTGCAGAGAAAGCATTCCTGTTGGGAATTCACACAAAAGTACTAATGAGCTGTAAAGGCACACTGTAATTTACTGCTTATTAATTTCTTCAGACAAACATGCCCACAGGTATTAGCCATAGTCATCACACTGCCTACCTCAGGTAGCCTCATATCAATAAACCAAAATCAGCAACATTCAAGTATTTGAAATAGAAATATATTTTCCCCCTTGTCTTTCTCACTCAGGCCAGTTCCTTAACGAGATTTCTTTCCCTTAATTTTATGAGAATGCTAACTAGAAGATGGCAAGCAGCAAAACACAAAGACACATGATAATTCACCAGTGAGGTCTGAAAGGGCTACATCTAACAAACTGGTTCCACCACTGAATGATGAACTATTTTCCAAGGTACAACTTGAGTTAAAAAAACTTTTTGAAGAAAAAAAATGTCTGTGTCCTCAGATATTGTTCACTTGCATTATCTATAAATCTCATTCACTGGAGAAACTTTTTTGCATGAGTTTACAAACTCCACATAATCTCATCACCGCTGACACATTCAGCCAAACTCCCTATTACTGAAATTATTCTCATGTCCCTCATTACATAAGAATAATCAAGGTTATCTGCTACTGGAAATAAAATGTTAAGATGGTAATAATGTGTGTGTATACATTTGTCTTAATTTAGTAACAGCATTTTATTACAAAGAAAAATACAGTCAGGTGAAAGTACAAAAGTTAAGAAAAATTTATTAGCATTAATTAATGCTTAAAGGTAGAATTATGCTTCTTTCAATTGGACCCATTAAAGGGGCTTTAATACAGATTTGCACAGCAAGCTGAAGATTTTCAAGTGCAGATAATGAGGCAAGCTAGTACTATTTTAACCCCTCTAGAGTATAATCGGTTGATAAGGTTTGAAACCTTACAAGGTCTAGGACAAAAAGATTAGCTTTAGTTCCACCAGATCAGAATTGAAACCTAATTAATTAACAATGTTATAAAGACAAAAAAGGTTTACTGCTACTTTTGTTCATCTTTAATTTTATCTTCTAAGGAAAACAAGTGAAGGTATTTTAATCTATTGCATGAATGGCAAAAGACTGAATTTCTTGCTCCCACACTGTCCTCTAAACTAGTAGTTTAAAAGTCACAAATTTGAATGTATTATTGCAAAACCTCACCTTATTTTAACAGAAGGGGTGGGGGTGGAAGACACAGAAGACAGCAACAGTGATAGATTTAAGACATACAAACATTATACATTAAGTACACCAGGAAGAAAACGTTTTTAAAGAAAAAAGGAGAATGAAAAAGATACCTGCAGCAGTCAGTCTTCGGAATAACAGTAATCATAACTGTAGGAAAGTGCTGTATCCACATAAAGGCAGTAGTTACACATTCTTTTCCTTGAAACACAGAGAAACTACATGGCAAGGATGCAACACTACTAAGGAAAGAGTTTTCAAACAGTGACTTATGATTCTATGGCACTAATGGACGTGAGTTAGTGAAGGGACTTGGTAGGTGATGATCTTTAAGATTTTTTCGATTCTAAATGATTCTGATTTTATGACTTAATGCTATTAGTCATACAAAATAAAAATGTCATCAATAAGACAGGTATAGCAATTTAGCCACCATCCTAAAAGGTGTGAGATTTTTACCACACAGCATTGAGAATAATTGATATATATATACACAACACCAGGTAAGGCACAGGTGTGACTACCAAGAGTTACTGATCAGTGAGTTACAAAGACAGTAATAACAGAAGGAGGAACAAAGGGAAAAATAATATGTAAAGTTCAAACATGACATGTTTTGTTTCAGAGTTATGTGCAATAATAGATGAAAATACTACCAATTAATAAGTACTTCAATGAATACTATATTATTTGAACCTTCAAAAGGTACACCTTGAAGTGCTTCACATAACATTTAAAGTGTTATAAAAACATGCAGATATGTGATAAACTCATGAAAAGAAATAGTCATACATTTACCTGAATCTAATATTACACTATTTTAATTTAGCAAAGGTGCACATCAGAATGAGTGATGCTAATGCACATAAAAGGTCAATGGATATACTCTGTTCTCACAGAGAAGTTATGAGACAGCAGAAATTTTGCAAAAATGAACTTACATAAATTTTTACACTTAAAACCATGAGTCCCGTTCTTATGAATATTGGAGCATTATTTTCCTCGATTAAATTAATCAAAACTGATTAAAGACCGTACTCATATTTTTAAAGTAATTATTTTTGTAGATTTTCAGTAATATCCTAAAAAAAAAGGGATGTCTTCAGCCAGCTGAAACATCTCAGTACAAATAAAGCTAATTTAGCTCTCAGTATTAAGTAACTATAGGCATCTCATCTACAGTGTGGGGAATATGATTTCCTATTTATGGTCATTTTAAATGGGCTCCTAGGCATGTCAGGACAAAGTCTAAGCAGAATACAAGAGAAGGAGAATTTCATTCTAGGGTTTTGTTGCTATTTCTGGCAGCAACATCAGCTTACATGTCAAACTATGAGATACATTGTTTATTTGCTTTTTTTCCCATTTGCAGCATGGATTTGTACAATCAGCTGACCAGTGGCCACTCAAATTCCTAGTAAATAAATACTCTTGTGACAAATGTTATTGTTGTAATTGATATCCCGATGTGATGCATGAAAAGGAAGGGAAAACAACAGAAAAAAAAGACTGGATAATCCCACGTTCCCAGACGTAACAGACTGGTAGACTGCTGTTGTTCTCTATAGAACAGAACTTTCAGTGTTATTACTGCCAAAACTGACACTTTCATAAGCAATACATTTGTATGTTAATTACACAAATAATGTCATTTCTCCTTAAATAAACAAAGAATGAGAAAATCCAGAAAGACAAAATAAATGAGAATGCTCCTCACTATATTGTTCTCTATCCCAGCTCAAGTCTTTGATTACCTGCTGGGTCCAAGCCACCATGAATACTCAGCAAACTCAGAAAACAATCCCCCTCTGTTGCAATCTGGTGACATCCCACGAAACAGATGAGGCAAGGCCAGAATGCTACCCGCGTTGTATACAGCTTTAATACACAGCACCGGCCTCTGACACCAACCAGTGCCCTTCACAATCCACTCCATGAGTCAATAATACAATATTGGAAACTACATGAAATGGCTCTATTGAAACGTGTTTCAGCAGGCACTATCATGGAAAAAGCAGCTTCTGTTCTACTCATCAGCTAATTCTTCCCATCATGTTATCAAGCCGTCCTTTCCTTGGCTGCCTCTTTTCCTTGGTACTAGTTACATTTCCAGTCTCTCTCCACTTGCAGATAGTAACTTCAATGCACACAATCAATTTCAGATTTCTGATCAATTTCAATTTCAGCTTCCAAAATTGATCTGAAACCACAGACAGCAATCTCATGGAGATGCATGCTACAGGTTCAAAAGCTAGCACAGCAGGCAGTCTTTCTTAAAAGCACATTACTGCACAAAAACTTCTACAAGCGTCTTACACAGCTTTTTTTTTCTTTCAACTAAGGATAGGGTAAAAATGCAGGAACAGTCATGAATTGCTGCTTAATAACTATGATGTACATGTAAGCACCAGATGCATTATGAATCACATCCACAGCCATTGAGGAACTAAAACCACAGAAACTCTAACCGCTGCTCTAATACAAAATAAAAGGATGAAGAATCACACCTCAGTGGTGTTTCTTGTCAGGCAGCAGGTGTATCAGTTTTTGAACAAATCCAAAGCAGGAAAACTCTGGAAACGAGTTTATTCCACTGACTATACAAGTTACCTCTTTCAAATAAGAAAGACCCTAGTAAAGGCAATCAGAACTGGGAGAAAATTTATTAACAATCTGGCTGAAGGGGCAGAGCAAACCCTAACATTGCTGACAACAAAAAACTTGGAGCACTGATTGATAAACCAGAGTGTCGTGCTGCCATCCAGAGGAACCTGGACAAGGTTGAGAAATGCCTGCCAGGAACCTCATGACATTCAACAAGGGGAAGAAGTGCAGAGTCCTTCACCTGCAGAAACAGCTCTGCAGAAAGGGACCTGCGGGTCCTGTTGGAAACCAACCAGGCCATGAGCCAGCAACGTGGCCTTGTGGCAAAAATGGTGAAGGGTATCCTCGGCTGCGTGAGGGGAAGTACAGTCACCACATGAAGGGAGGTGATCCTTTCCCTTGGTTCAGCACTGGCGACGCCTCACCTGGAGCACTGGGTCCAGTTCTGTGTTCCCCAGTACAAGAGGGACCTGGAGCTACCAGAGACAGCCCAACAAAGGGCAACAAGAAACACGAGGAAAGGCTGGGAGAGCTGGGAGTCTTCAGCCTGGAGAAGAGGAGGCTCGGGGTGGGGGGGATCTCATCACTGCCAATAAATACCTGAAGGGAGGGTGTAAACAGGACAGAGCCAGGCTCCTTTCTGTGGTGCCCAGTGCTGGGACTGGAGGCAGTGGGCACAAATGGAAGCACAGGAGGCTCTGTCCTGATGTTCAATCAGGAAGCGCTTTTCCACTGTGAAGCTGACCAAGCACTGGCACAGGTTGCCCAGAGAGGCTGTGTTTCTCCTTCCTTGCAGATAGGCAAAAGCCATCTGGACGTGGTCCTGGGCGACCGGCTCCTGCTTGAGCAGGGGGGTTTGGGCCAGATGACCTCCAGAAGCCCATTCCTACCTCACCCCATCTATGATTCTATAAAAACAACTACATTTATCAGCCAGTCTTTTATCCCCAGGAATGGACAGACTCAGGCAACTGAAAACAAACTCTGGACCTTTGTGCTTATGCTATCAGCTTTGTTATCTGTAATTATAATTCTCTTTCTCTCCCCCCAAATCACACGTGGTTTAATCATGATTTTTTTCTTATTAACATTCTTAGTAATGAAAAGCAAACTCTGTTTTCCTCATAGTTTGGAGAAGGAAGTCATTTGAGATTTATGAGGAAAAGGAAGGTATTCTGCCTCTTTTTAGTGCTTGTTTGTAATGGTTTCATATGTACAATACTTCAAATCCTATGAAGAATTCAACAGCTTTGATTATTTTTCAAATAATTATTTTAGTTTTTAGAAATGAGCTCATGTTTCCTCAATTTCACTGACAGCTTGTTTCCATATGTTTTTCACTTAATTTTGTGCTGATACACAGCACTCATTTTTATTTTGAACAAGCAGTTCAATAAAAAATATATATGACAAACAGTTACGTATGACACTTCAGATTTGCCAGTATTGTCTTACAGTTTATGGTAACAGCTTAATACTGTTATATGTTAGTAACACTAAAATACTTAGCTGTATTGCTTGTAGTACACTAAATGGTTAGTCCTCATTACTCTAGAAATGTTTTATTTTTGCTTACAGCACTTGTCAGAATAGCAAATCTTTCCAACCAAAAGCATATTACAACCGAAACCTCGTCAGAACTCAATTAGATTAAAATCCAAAATCAGGTCATTCTGTGAAGTAAAATAAGGCACCAAGTCACTAAAACTTATCAGAAGAAGTTTCATCTAAACTCAGAGGAACTTTTTAAGTGAACGGTCAACTGTTTGAACAACTCTTCTGAGTTTAACTGACACTTTACCAGAAGGCTATAATTTCTGAATCACCTGTGACTTTCACCTTAAGACACAACAAAATATTTTTGCATCTCAAGAAATATAAATTTGATGTCAATGATAAAAGTTTCTTGACTGCTCTATTTAAATATAATACTAACCTGTTCTAGGGTTTCTATTTTGCTGTCTTTGGCTTGCAAAATCTCTAATACCTTTCTGTCCTTGACTTCAGCTTTCTGCTTTTCTCTGGAAACAAACAAAAAAAATAGACACTTTATTAGTCATAATTTGCAGTTAATCATTTGAATTTTTCATGTCCTGATAATGAATGTCATTTTAAAGCACAGAAAATTAAATTATCTGAAACTGACAGGCCTTGCAGAATTAATCAGGGAGCATATGGCAAGTGACAGCAAATTACATCTGTAAACAGCTAACACAACTTTGTTCTAAAAGAAACTGAAGCAAGAGGTCTTAAAATACATTTTTAAATAGCTAAAATTTTCTGCCTCATTCCTCCCCAGCTGCAGAAAGTACACTTGTCTACAGACTGAACAAAATGCTTTTCCATTCTTGGCAACAGAGACACACAAAGCTGTTTGGACTTGTGAAGTCCTTCTCTGAACTACACTGCGTTTCTGTCTGAAACAACCTTTTTTTCTGAATATCATAGATGACAATTTTACCATTTACTATCTTGCACATGGATGGAATATATAATTTTTACAAGATAAAGAAGACTGGGAAGGTTGTGTAATAGGAAGGAGCAGAGCCTCTCCAATGTGGTAATAAGTGCAGGGCTATAATCATCTTCAAAACACTTCACAGAAAACCAGCTGATAAGTCACTAACACTTTGTAGAAGCACCTCATCACGTTGTGATCCCGTTTCTTAACTGTTTTAGATACTACTGTGCTTACAGGCTTCTCTTTTAGGAAAAAAAGAGAAGGAATGGTTTAATAGTAGGGATGCAGATATTCCTGTCACATGCATCTGTGACAAATGATCCGAGAAATATACTATTCTCATCATGAAAAATGGCCAATTTCAGGCATCCCAACCACCACAGGTGGCAAATAAGCAGAAACTCATTCAGATCATCCCTGCTCTCATTATACAGTTAAACTTCCATTATTGCTAGACATAAGCCACCCCTAGAAGCAAAGAATCCTATTTGTGCAGCTTTTGCTCCACCAAAATGGGAAACTTTCAGAGGCAGAAAGGAAGGGAAGGGTGGCGTTCCTAACTCTGTAAATCTGACCAAAAGTGAATAAGAATATTCATCTGTGTTCAAAAAGCTTAATCTATTGAAGCAACAAAGTATTATGTAACAGGGAGTAGATACGGGCAATTTTTTTTCTCCAGCATTATCTGCGTATTCTACTTCCATGAGTGATTTTAAGGGCTAAATAACACTGTCCCTGTAGGCCCTTCAACACCATATACTTTTAAATACATTTCTATGACTTAAAATATCTAGTCTGATCTTGAGTAAATAAAGAATTAAATAAAAATGGTATAGAATTTACAGCAAGGGTTTTGGAAACCAAGGTCTCAAGGCTTCATAAGTGATAGTAAATGATCTCCTACTGCAAATACAGCAGAACTGATGCACTGTAGCATTCAAAAAAGACTAAGGAAAAATTACGTGAAAAGATACATATTTAAATTACACATACCTAGGAGAAAAAATAAATGTCTAGGATATTAAGTAGTTGTATGGCATAACGAAATCTATTTCTGTAGATAAAATAATTCAGAAGCTGTAATGAGGAGAGAAAAGTGAAAACATGAATATTCAACAAGTATTCCAGAAGAAACTAAACAGGAAAATGCATATCAGATCCTGAACCTCAAAGAGGCAGATCTCTTGCAATCACAAGCATCAAGGAATTGCCATGATATGTCACTAGGAAGATGTGAGCTGTGAAACATACTGTGCAGATGGTGTTCCATAGTTTCTCTTTGAATACCTACTAAAACTGAACTAAGTGGACTGCACTTACAGAGATATGTGTAAATATGAAGTTATCTCATGTATTCCAAAAGGTTACACTGTGATGCCTTTTGAAGAAAAATCTAGTGACAAAAAAGGCAGTGGAAGAGACTAAACAGAACAAAAAGGTCTCATAGTACTCAACATGCAATTAAAAATGACCCACCCTGATAGTAATACCTAACTAGTTGTACTGACTTTGAGTGGCATTATTTTCTTCATAGCAGCTCATACGGATTTTTGACCAAAACGGTGTTGATGACGTACCAATGTTTTAGTTGTTGCTGAGCAGTGCTTACACAGAGTTCAGGCCTTCACTGCTTCTCACACTGCCCAGCCAGCGAGGAGCCTGGGGGTGCACCAGGAGCTGGGAGAGGACACAGCCAGGACAGATGGCCCAGGCTGAACAAAGCGACGTCCTACACTGTGTGGTGTTATGCTCAGTAACAAAGCTGGAGGAAAAGACAGAGGAAGGGGGGACGTTTGGAGTTATGGTGTTTGTCTTCCCAAGTACTTTGTGCGATGGAGCCCTACTTTCCAGGAAATGGCTGAGCATCTGGGAAGTAGTAAATGGACTCCTTATTGTGCTTTGCTTGGCTGCACAGTTTTTGTTTTACACATTAAACCATCATTATCTCAACCCGTGCCATTTTCTCACTTTTACCCTTTTGATTCTCATCCCCATACTGTTGCAGGGGAGTAAGTGAGCAGCTGTGTGGGGCTGAGCTGCCTACCAAGGTTAAACCGCAACACTAATTTCCAGAATTCAAACTATCAAGTTTCAAAAAAAATATTTCTGAATATTTTATTAACCTTTGTAGTATAAGATTATCTTTACAGTAATTTTAATAACAAAGCATAAGAAAAACTCAGAGTATAGATACTTCTCTAATGCTCATCACATAAGTTTGCATGTTCCTGAAACAAGTCTACCGCTCATGACAGGTATTGTCTGTTATTTTGCAACTTAAATGAGCCGAAAGTCTGCTCCAGTCTAAAACTACCACTGCTTCCTCATATTCAGCTTCTTTGCTCAATAACCCTTAGCAGCTACCAGACGTCTTTTTCAAAGATAATGTTTGCAGTACACAAAACTCAAATATTTTGGGAGGAAGGTTGTCTCTCTCTTGTAATGACAATACACCATGATGAAGTGATGCACTGAAGATCATATTAATTTGACTAAATTGTAGATATTACAGTACTCCAAGTTTCTTCACCTCTTGATTACAACTAGGAAAAAAAATCAAGACTTTCAGATTAGAAGTACGTATAACTGCTTTGCTTGATCCAAAACTTTAAAAGCTATAGAAAACAAACAAACAAAAAAAGTAAGTCCATACTATGAAATACTTAGAATAGTAATGCATCCAACACAGAGTTGGACGATACAATACAAAGCACACAAACCACTGAATAATGCTACCTCCTGTCCTCAAAGGAATCCTGACCTCAACTGCTGACTGAAATGTCCCATCCATGCTTTTCTCCCAGAGTGATTTATTTCCCTCCCCATTTTAGTTCAACTGTTTTTGTTTTGTATTTTTAAATTAAACCATTGCTCTCTCCACTCTTACTTCACCTACCATCCACAATCTGCCATTGTCTTTCCAACTCCTCTTACCAACACTTCCTCTCAGAGAACCAACCTTTTTTAAAACTAAGCCTAATTAAACACAAATACTGGATAATTAACTAACCCCTTAACTCAGCCATGCAATCATCACTTTAAAATTTATTAAACTTGTTTTCTAACGGACTAATTGATCTGAAAACCTGATGGGTCAAGGCAGATACCTCAAAGCAAGTCTCAAAAGAATTCTACAGGTGTTTTTTTCATCTTAAAGAGAGAAGGAGAAGAAAGGGAATAAACCAATCAAGAACCAGGCAAGTAAACAGATTTCTCTTGAGAACTGAAAAATAGTATGCATACCTAATTCCGGTGTTTTATCAGTAGTCAAGAGTTTACAGAGCCCTGTAACTTAGGACAAGGCTGCACCAAATTGGTTTTAAGAATAAAGTGTGAGACTGGAGAGAAAAAAAAGCAGACCTTTATTAATCACTTAAGCAAAAAAAGATGCCTGCATATGTAAACACATGCACAGAAGCGCCAGTTGTCCAAAGTACATTTGTAATTAAATTCTGTATTTTATCTATTTATATGATCCTCAACCGAAAACTTTGAAAAAATCTGTGAAGGAACAAAGATTGAAAATACGGATCTATCATGATCATCATCACAAGTCACAGAATGGCCAAGGCTGGAAGGGACCTCTGAAGATCATCTAGTACAACTCCCCTGCTGAGCAGGATCACCTAGAGCACATTGCGCAGGATGGCATCCAGGTGGGTTTTGAATATCTCCAGAGAAGAAGACCCCACAACCTCTCTGGACAACCTGTCCCAGTGCTCTGTCCCCCTCACAGTAAAGAAGTGCCCCCTCATATTCAACCAGAACATCCTGTGCTTCAGTTTGTGCCCATTGCCTCTTGCCCTGTCTCTGGGCACAACTGAAAAGAGACCAGCTCCACCCTCTTGACACCCTCCCCTCAGATATTTATACACATTGATGAGGTCTTCCCTCAGTCTTCTCTTTTCCAGGCTAAACAGGCAGCTCTCTTGGCCTGTCCTCGTACGACAGGTGCTCCAGTCCTGTATCATCTTTGTAGCCCTCCTCTGGACTCACCACAGTAGCTCCATGTCCCTCTTGCACTGGGGAGCCCAGAACTGGACACAATACTCCAGGTGTGGCCTCACCGGGGCTGAGCCCCACCCAGGGGGACAATCACCTCCCTTAGCCTGCTGGCAATGTCCTTCTGAATGTACCCCAACAGTAGTTGGCCTTCTTGGCCACAAGGGCGCATTGCTAGCTCATGGTCATCCTGCTGTCCACCAGGACTCCCAGGTCCCTCTCCACAGAGATGCTCTCCAGCAGGTCAGCCCCCAGCCTGTGGTGGTGTTAGGGGTTATTCCTCCCTAGGTGCAGGACCCTGTACTTGCCCTTGTCAAACTACATGAGGTTCCTCTTGGCCCATCCCTCCAGCCTGTCGAAGTCCCTCTGAATGGCAACACAGCCCTCTGGGGTAAATGGGAAAAATCTAATGTAAATTCAAGGATTTTTTTGGCTATGAGGGGTGGGTTGTTTTTTTCCAGATTCTCAAGATTATGCAGGTTGTATAATGTCCCCCAAAATAACTTCATTAGTTACCACACACAGCTCTAGAAAAAAAAAAAAAAACACTAATTCCCTAATTTTCCCTAATTTTAAGAATGCAAGCACACGATGGATGTCTTCAGAAGACTAAAGCATAAACTGAAATCTCATATGGAACTTTATCAGCAGCTCCTCCTGCTGGCATAGGATGACTTCCAATACTCATTACAGGACAGCTCCCCACAGACACTCAAGGTAATCTTACTGAAAGTTACATATCATATTTGGATCTGCTGTTGTGCCTTAAAATGAGATTAGCTAAGAACTGCAGTCATCTCCTCCTCCTTTTAAGAAACACGTAGAAAAATCTTCAACTGACTTTATTAATTGAGTCATTATGTATTTCCAACATATTAAAAAAGGTCCACTGGAATATGGGAAAAAATTCAGGCACTGTCAAGAAGCTGATGATGATCAATGACTGAGACAAACTCCTGTTTAGCTAATTAGAACCACTGATGAGCAATAATGATGTGAGCTAAGAATATTTGCAGACTTCTTTAGGATGAAAAATGGAGTGAAGAGAGGCTGTCAATTTGTACAAGTTTTAAGCTCCAATCAGTTTTCCCATGAGTACTACCTATTTCAAATGTTTAACACAGCTGTATTTAGTTACAGAGATTATATAGATTTAGCTTTCCACAAAAATGAAGAAACTGAAAAAATACTCTTAAGCTCAAGTTTTTTCCTGATATGATATTTTCCTGTGTTGTGCTACACATTACACAACAGGACAGGATAATATTTTGAGGTTTGGCCCATTTTTAATGACTTGTCAAAAATGAAACATTAGACTATAAGGAAACATTTAGGTGTTCACAATGAGGTGTGAAAACAGAATAATCATTACCAAAAAAAAAAAAACACACAAGATTTTCGAAACAAAAAAAATTGGGGAAGTATGTAAGACAGTATGCTTCCTAGAATCTTCAGCGAAAGCATTCTGGGAAGAGAACCATCTTGTATCCTACCACAGGTCTTAATCAGTCAAGCAATTAACCATTTTCAAGAAAAAATAATTTAGAGTTACATGCAATTATGCCATCTTTATATAGTTTTAATAAAAATAATTTTAACTAATAAAAAATCAATTCTCCTGTTCACAGGTTTCATGGAATACCTCCTTTCAGTTTTACAAGTAGCAAGATTTAAAAAAAAAAAAACAGAGCAGGTTCTACAGATTTGGCTTTAAATACCTAAGAAAGTTAAGAGTACTCTGCAAACTTGGAGCTATGTGGTAACAGATCATCAAACATTTTAATAGTATACGTATTTTACCTATATAATAAAAAATACACTTCTAAACATATGCCTATTTTTTTAAAAATTACAGTCAACTGCTGCGATGCACCATTTAATGTAACTGTCATCTCTCCTGGTCTTCACACTTCCAACTGCTTTGCATATATACTTACACAAGTGCATACAATCAGTGTTGTTACTAAATAGACAATGAACAGCCCATGTGCAAAGTGAAGTTGTACATTAGACAGTCAATGTTACTATAAATATGACACCAATATTGTAATTTACATTAATCCCTGTGGTTGTACAGTTAGTGTTTAGAAGAAACAGAGGATATGCCTTTATCTTTCAACTAGAGACCTGTTTCTGTGCACCTATTGTGATAAAAAAAAAAAACAGAAATAAACAGTCTTCATTTACCAGTACAGTTTATTCTCACCTCTGATCCTAGAATATCCTTATACTTCATAATGCATTTTATATGGCACATAATTATTAGTTCATTTTTTTCCTTTTCCTTTTAATAATTACAAATCGTACTTAAAAGATTTAGTCTGCACAGAGTAAAAAAAAAATACTTAAAACTGATGGCATACATATTGCACTCCTCTGAGACAGCAGATATTTTCTGTATCAAAATTGAGTAAGTCTATCTTTGTTTCTTAACAGAAATAACGTAAGGTCTGATTACAAAAAAAAAATTGTAAAATGAGATTGTTTCCTTAGTAAATTATTTATAGAACTATATATATAACCAGATCTAGCATGTATAACAAAATGGAAAAGCATCATTATGGAAATATAATTTTTCTTCCATTTCTAACTTAATTTGCTAGATGATTTATTCCTGTTTCTTATTTTAAGCAATGCACATAAAATACTAAACGTATTTTTACACTAGAGTAGTAAAGAAAATAAAGTGACATTTTTCCCTAATAATTTTGCAAACATTTTTCATCTAAAATACACAACTCTCTTACAGTGTTTAAAATATCAGCACTTCAGAACAGACTGCTTTAACATCTGCACATCACCAGGGTTTCCCCCAAGGATTTTTAAATGATGCCTGCCTGTGCTGAATAAAGTGCTAACTTGCACCTTGCATTTCAAACTGTGTCCTGAGCAGCCATCCAGTTGGTACAACACCAGCTGAATTCCCAGAGGCCACTGTTCAATCAGGCTTGACTGCAATTATCATGTCAATATTTTGTGCTCCGATATGCAGATATGCACACATGCAAGCTGCATAATACTTTCTTCTCCATGGAATGTTGACTTATGTTCAATGTTCTGAGAATTTTTAATGAAACAGGATATTAAACTTTCATCAACTGTAGACAATCACAATTATTTGACCTTAGATAGAAAGGTTGTACCCTTATGCTCTATTATTCCATCCACTTTATTGAGTGATAATAACAAGGGAGTCCACTTTGTTTTAAACTCAGAGTGACAAACTGTTAATCACCTTTAAAAATGCATTAGATCTTGTTTACTTCCTAGTTCTGTCATACTGTTTCCCACTAATTTGCACAAGAGTAAAATGATAAGTGGTTTAAGTAAACTTCTGCAAGCTATTTATCATCCCTTCAAAAAAAGCAAGTTACATTTTTTTTAATTATTTTTCAATTAGCATCAATCTATATTGCTCATACATACAAAGCATTCACTTATCCTTTTCCATAAAAAGTAGTTGTCATTTTTAGTGCATCTGCACATCTTCAATCAGTGAGGAATCTATATCAACCTCGTATTATTTCAACAATATGCTATCCACAAGATGCAGCAAAATGTAGCTTAACTTCGTATGATAATCTTCCCCCAAATTTTTTGTTTATCTGATGACTTGTTCTTTAGCCCTGTTTTCTTCTATCAGTACACCTTTAGAAAGAAGTAACTCCCCAGCAAGAGCAACAAAACTCTCTCAACTACTGGCACTACTGTTAGGTTGGGACTGTTTCTCATAGTGGCCTCAAATGATAAATTAATTCTCACTCTTTGCTAAGTCTTGCAAGACAGCACACTCGGAATTTAGGTGGGGAAAAATGTATTTAAGGAAAGTTTTCCACATATACCTATTATGAAGGATATCACCTAGCATAATACAATTTCCATTTGTATCTCCACCAGGTCTTGTATCACTGCCACAGTTTGATAAGTAATGGACCCCGTTACACCCTCCTTTTCAGAAGAAAGGAAAGCAGTCATCTAGAAGCCCCTAAAGGAAAATCAGAATCTGTTGACCTTCCAAGATTTCATGTACTATAAAAGTCCTAAGGAGAGCTCTGAAAGTTTCCAAAAGGTTTCAGAACCTTTGATACTATGATCGGAACTTTGACTCTCTTTGAGTTTACATGTGAATTTACCTGTAAAAGGTACATTCTAGCACCTTTTTTTTTTTAATTCATCATCAAAAAAAAATGTTTCAAAAGGCAGTGAACTAGAAATAGCATGCTCTTTACATAATACTAGAGATCAATAGTATTTAAAATAGCTGGGAAGTATACTAACATGAGATGTACTTTTACAATGGCTTGTTTGAAAATACCTGGAGGCTTTTACATATCCCAAAGGCATTTCTCATTTGCACAGTAAAGATAATTTTTTGTTTATATCTGAATATTAAAATGGGAATGTAGTTACAGTTATGCAGCAAGAACTGCAAAGACTGCTGAAAAGTAAAATATCATTGGTGTATTATAGGAATCAACAGCACAGCCATAAAAAGGCACCAGTTATATTTTTACAATTTTAGGGCAGGTGAACTTCTATTTTGGGACCATGAAAGCACTTCAAAATAGCAGACAAATAATAGAAACCCACTGTTAATTCCCTTCTATGTCCTCCAAATTATGCCTTTTCTTTTTTTCTGTTTTATTTGAGAAAAAGATACTATAACGAATACTTTAATGCTACAAATATAAATTAATGCTACAAATATATATTACCTGACTGTGTAGCCAGTATTGCCCACTCTTTTTCTAATACATACTTCTTTCGCCTTCTTTTTATGCACCTGTGGTATACAAGGCTGTAAGGGAACATTTTGTCCTTTCACACTTCCATCTTTTTATTTCTGATATTGTAATCTCCTGAAGAAAATTTGGCTGTTTTTTTTATTGGGCAATATTGACTGGTTCATTATATACAAGATCTAGGGTACAGAAAGACTACACCTTCTTAGATACTGTTTTGTTCCAATACGTAGCTGGCTTCTGATCTCAGACAGTCTGTAATGAAGGTGGGCACAGAAAGCTTATTGGTGATGGAATTTTTAGTAGATAGAACACATTGAAAATGAAGCCATGCAAACCTTTGAGGTACCCATGTCACACTGTCCCAAGCAGAGACAACAAAAGTTCATTCATCCATTTCATTCTGTTTGTATCTATTCGAAAATCACTTAGTATTTCAAGCAAAGATGGAGAACGTTATCAACTTGGAAAATGTTATCAACAGGGTCAATGTTCCTATTACAGCTCAGAAAGGAGGGAAGTCTCTAAGAAGAGTTCAGCTTTATTCCTTTTTTAATCAGATATTACATACTACTACATAGAATAATCCCACCTCTCTCCCCTTTAAATCCAAGTATCTTTGCTAGATTAACAAGGCCAAAAAGTTACCCATCCTACAATTTTCTGGCCAGCAGCAGTGCTAGGTTGCAAATTATATGAATATCCAATCAACATATCTGACTTGAGATAAACTGACACTGTTGTTATATCAACAATTGTATTTACTGCCATAAAGTGGCAAATGAGACCAAAACTTTTCTGAAAGGAGTGTAAAAAGGTAAAGTCATGAAACAGACACTACTTCGGAAAAGATTACGGAAAGCTACAGCTAGAGAAGTTGGAGAACATACAGGGCTGTAATTTGGTTGTGCAGAAGATTCACAGGAAAAGTGGGCTAGAAATTATTTCCAAAGAGGCAATTAAACCTTTCTCAGGCAAAAGAGATGAAGCTACATCAATTAAAGAGAAAAATACACACTACTGCTCCACCTGTCAAATCAAAGCAACCCCAAAGTTCAAGTCATGATTAATAAAACTCCTATATACTGAATAGGTTTTATACAAACCTATTCCAAGATTCTCTGGGGTAAAGATAACACCTAAAAAGATGCTGGGAAAGCAATTTCTTCCCTCTTAATTCCGTAACTTTGAGAAAGAGGAGAAAGATACGATATAGATACATAGCCTTGAGTTCACAAGCGGTGTTCTAAAGCAGTAGTATGTTCTTCTGGAAGAGAGGGCATACAAAATATACACACACACACACACACACATATATACACACACCTGGACAGGCTGGAGAAGTGGGCCCATGTGAATCTCAGAAGGTTCAACAAGTCCAAGTTCAAGGTGCTGCACCTGGGTCAGGGCAATCCCAGACATGAGCAGAGACTGGGAGAAGAACTCACTGAGAGCAGCCCTGAAGAGAAGGACTTGGGGGCTCTGGTGGATGAAAAATTAAACCTGAGCCAGCAGAGCACGCTTGCAGCCCAGCAGGCCAACTGCATCCTAGGCTGCATCAGCAGAGGGGTGGGCAGCAGGGGAGGGAGGGGATTGTGCCCCTCTGCTCTGCCCTTGTGAGGCCCCACTTGGAGTGCTGCCTCTAGGTCTACGACCCCCAGCACAAGAAGGATGTGGGGCTGTTCGAGCAGGTCCAGAGGAGGGCCACGAAGTTGATGAGACGGCTGGAGCACCTCTCCTGTGAGGAAAGTCTGAAAGAGCTGGGGATGTTCAGCCTGGAGAAAAGAAGGCTCCAGGGAAACCTCATTGCAACCTTTCAATAATTAAAGTGGTCTTATAAAAAAGATGGAGAAGGACTCTTTACTTGGCTAGGTAATGACAGGAGAAGGGGGAATGGTTTCAAACCAAAAGAGGGGAGATTTAGATTAGAGGTTAGGAGGAAATTCTTCACTCAGAGGGTGGTGAGGCACTGAACAGGTTGCCCAGACAGGCTGTGGATGCCCCATCCCTGCAGGTGTTCAAGGCCAGGTTAGATGAGGCCCTGGGCAACCTGATCTAGTGGGAGGTGTCCCTGTCTATGGCAGGGGGGTTGGAACTAGGTGAGTTTTAAGGTCCCTTCCAACCCAAGCCATTCTTGATTCATTTCTGGTCATGGCATCTGAACTCTCAGGTATAAGCTGTTTTAACATAAGCCACGTGTGCTTGAACCATCAATTTCTTCCTCTGGATATCAACAACTATTAGATCTAATTACCTAATATTTATTAAAATTAGCACTGATCATACTACGTTTTAGATAAAATTTCCATTATTTTTGCAATGCAGAGGATGAACAGAAGATGAGACAACACTATAGTAAACACACTCCCTAAAGAACATAACGATTTATTGTAAAGAAGTTTAAAAAAAAAATGTTTAATTTTATAAAAGGAATCTTGTGGCACCCTGAGACACAGAACAGACAAATCTTTTGACCATAAGAGAATCAAGTGATTGAATTTTGGTAGTCACATTACCAACTCGTTCACATTTTTCTTATCTTTGGCCTACAAAAATTATGAATTTGTAAATATTAGCATTCTAAAACAATCAATCATACACTGTGATGATTAATTAACATTTATAGCGGTCAGATGCTAGTAGGTAGGTAATATGAGGAAATCCTCATCATTAGTATCCTCCGAGGAGTATTATTTAAATTGCATGGTCATCTCTTCTTTTACCATGCCTTAGCTTTTCACTTCCGTAAGAAAGCAGATAAACAAAATTTGCGCACTTAACTGTTATCTAACTACGTATGACACCAGAAAATGTCATTTACCTCCTTTTGCTATTTCAACAGAAAATCCAAACATGCACTACATTTACAAAATAAGAATTTAATTCAATTGCAGCACAGTAAAACAGTAAAAACAGACTTGAAAATATATTTCAACTTAAACCAAAAAAGGAAACCAGCAAAATACTCTATGAAGTCTTGACAAAATTTAACAATGGAATTTTTGTAACACATTTTTAGAATCCCGCGTTTTTCTCAATTAAAAACATGAAAAGTGTGATATCAGCACTTTTGTTTGTTTTTTAAAATATCATGCTAAATCTTCAAACTCACCTTTCCACAACCAAGCTGACAGCTTGTGTTAAATCTGGATTTGACAGTTGAAGACGTTTCCACAGAGACCACACAAATTCTTTATCAGCCTTAAAAACAGGAAAAAAAAAGGCAAAAATATTTTAAGTGTTATGCTAAAGCTTTTATAGACAAAAAAGATATCCCGTGAATATTCAGAACACAATTATTAAAAAAAAAAAAAATCTATTTTAGGGAGAATTAACTACAAGGTATTCACTTTCTCATGAATTAACAACACAGTAAAGAGTTCTCTTGAATAAACAAAAATTTAACCACACAGAATTTTTGAAGGAAGACCAAGATCTACAACCAACTATGCAAGAGTATGCAAATAAGGCAGCAAAAATCAACATCATTCAAACAAGGCTGCATTTTGCTGCATCAGTTCCTAGTATTTCTAATAGTAGAACAATTTCTATTTATAAAAATCGAGCTTGGAATACTTGCTTCAACATTAAGTTTTACCACATGCAGCTCTAAGATTTTATTTGAAAACAGGTCGTGTATCTGTCTCACATACACTCAGCTAACCTGTATCATTTAAAAGCTTCTGAAAAAAAAATCTCAAATGAGTACAAGAAAACAATTTTGCTGTTGTGTTTTGTTTTAAATACACTTCAAAAAGTTTGTGAAAGTTAAATCTCAGCTAAAAGGTTTTCCATATTTGTATTTTCTACTACACAGAAGATGTTATTTTGCACTGGTGTATTTTTATTCCAACATAGTAGTATTACTGGAAGGAGTGATATTCATGTAGCTATGTTACAAACTAAAATCATAATACGTTAATTATATAAAAATATTACAACAGATCAGCAGAACGTTGAAGAAAATTTTGCTGAGAAAAAATAAGAAAGCATAGTCTAGTCCATGATTTATGTACATATGCTAAGAACAAGCCTACTAAACACAGCCTAACGTTAAATTTGAAATTAATATAGTAAAACAATCAAATTTCCAGCTAGGTAAAAATCACAGGGAAACAGGTAAAAATCTGAAAGGTGCAGCTTAGGCTACTTTTACTATTTTTTGAATCTTAAAGAGAACATGCATGAGGACAATATATGACCTAAAAGGAAGATCACCACTATTGTGGCTATCAATCTCTCTGCTTTCTTTTTCTTCCAAGCTTCCAGAACCTAACAATATCCTCAGATATCACAGATTACATTTGTTAACCAGAAGCTCATTAATATCAGCTAGATAACCAACACAGTATTTCCCCTTTGAAAAAGTTTGTCTTAACCCTGACTAAGAGCTGAAATAGAAGACCTAAGTTCCTGTCTTCATCTCCACCATTTGGCTTCTTTATGGGTTTCCCACTTAATTTCCTCTTTACCCAGCTTCTCATTTTTTATGGATATAAAAATAGATATATCCTCCCGGGAGCAGCAGTAAAGGACTCCTGGGAACAGGTATTTTTTTTTATCCTGGTCAAAGGGAAGGGGATTAAAAGGGCCAGTCGAATCTGGCAAATCAACAGATGGTTGCAGGGCTGGTGCAGGTAGGGGTTTGTCTACTTAGACCATGGGACTCGCTTTGAGAACCTGGGCTGATGGGGTCCATTTGTCAGAGGAGGGGAAGAGCATCTTCAGTCACTGGCCTGCCAAGCTGATGAGGAGCGCTTTAAACTAGAGTTGTGGGGGGACGAGAACTTCAATCCATCCCACTTCTCCCAGTTGGACACCAGTGTCAGTGATAGGTGCCCAGAGCCTGGAGAAGGGTCACGGGTCAGCAGGAGAGCACCTGAAGGGCTGCACAAAGGAGTCAGCTTCATTGGGAGCACAACTCTAATGTCAAGTGTCTCTATGCTAACACCCATAGCATGGGGGATAAACAAGAGTTAGAGACGTGTGCACGCCTGCAGGGCTACGATCTTACTGGCATTACAGAGATGTGGTGGGATGGCTCCCATGACTGGAGTGTTGGAATGGAGGGATGCAGGCTCCTTAGGAAGGACAGGCAGGGGAGATGAGGAGCAGCTGGAGGATGTAGAGCTCTGCCTGGGGATGGGATGGGATGGGATGGGATGGGGTGGGTGAGGAGCTGACAGAGCTTGTGGATCAGGATTAAAGGGAGGGCCGGGACAGGTGACATTATAATGGGGGTCTGCTACAGGCCACCTGATCAGGAAGACCAAGAAGCTGAGGCCCTCCACAGACAGAAACAGCCTCATGTTCACCAGCCCTGGTCCTCATAGGAGACTTCAGCCACTCCGGTATCTGTTGGAGGGACAGCACAGCAGGGCACAGGCTACTCAGTAAATTCTTGGAATGCATTGGTGACCACTTCCTTCTCCACGTGACAGAGGAACCAACAAGGAGAGGTGCTGTGCTGGACCTTGTTCTCTCCACCAAGGAGGGACTGGTGGAGAATGTGAAACTCAAGGGCAGCCTTGGCTCCAGTGACCTTGAAATGGTGCAGTTTAGGGTCCTGAGGGCAGCAAGTTGACTTTTTGTGTTGACTTTTTTTTTTCAGAAATATCTTATTCTTTCGAATACTGTCATTCCTAGTTTATATGCGTTGAAATCTTTAAATACCACCAACTTCTTCAACTGCACAGGAAAGAAAACTTTATGAAAATCTGATGCTTTAATAACATATTGCTATAAACCCAGAAAAATTCACCTACCTATTTTAAGAATGCATTACTAACACTAACTACAAATCAGACTAGGCTTCTGATTGTGTTAGTAAGTAAATAAAAGAAAGACTCTGGTCATAAAGATCCTACAATTTCAAGTTATTACCAGCTTACACACAAACTGGACTACAGCATAAAGAAAAAAAGAGTTTGTCTTACGTTAAATTTCTCTGGTTTTATGAAACTACCACCGTAAGATGTACACAACATTTAAAGTGTTGATGGGGAGACTTCATTTCTGGTAATTGCAAACAAAGCCACACAGGGAACAAAAACTTAACGTAGAGAGAATTGGGGCACAAACTATTCTTTTAAAGCCGTTGAAAGAGACATCACTGTACAAATCGGGTTAGCAGTATAATGACTGTCCGGTGACTCTGTTGCATGCAAGCAAACAGATAACTAACAGGATTATGGTGCATTACAGTAGATGACCGCATTTGCTTTTTGCAGAGAGATAACACCCAAGCTAGGCCTGTGTCATATAAATGGTATCATATTAATTAGGTTACTCAAATCAGGCCACAAATATGGTTCTCCACCTCTTTTTTGAAAACAAACAACACACCCTCTCAGTGAGAGCTATCACCTTATGCTACTTATGATCCTGGATCTCTATTTACCTAGTCTAAAGTCTATAAATTCTACACTTTCTTCCTGTTTACCCAAAAAAATCCAGAATGAGCAGGTCTTGGAAATGCCTTATGTCATCTGAAAAGTCACAGTGTGTGTAGATTGCAGATTCTGCATGACCTATCGTTTCTTCACAGGCAGAAACAGAATGAAAAATAAAAATGTTTCTCAGGTTTGGAAAAATTGCTGCAGGCTTCCAAAATACATTAGGATCTATAAAGAACGTGGATTCTGTGCATTTTGAATGTCTAAACACGTTTTGTACTTCTTTCAGGGGCCCATCAAAGAAAGCACACAAAGCCAAACCAAAACTCACTAAATAACAGCAATGGAAACGTGATTTCTTTTAAATTATTTAGGAGGACACTAAGTAAGTCAGCAGTTCTTACACTCTAAATGGCATCAGTTCAACTATAAAGAAATTTTTGAACCACAACATAGGAATAAACTACTATATCTAATAAACTAACTATAATTTCAAAATAATTTTAATTCAAATCTCAGTTAATCGGCAATATGAAGAGCAGGGCTAAACTGATAAAAGAACATTTTTTATTTATATCTTTCATGTACGATTCAGTGTGTACTTTTGCATTGAACTACTTAAAATGACTAACAAATTAGCCTGAGGGTCGTGACATCATTACAGCACAGAGAAGTATAAACAGTATTCCACCACAAATGTTTAAAAAACTTGAGTCAAACAATCAAAATTACTGATGCTAATTTAACAGCTCATAGGCTTTTTGTTCAGTCTAGTTTTGTCTGCTTTTTTAAGAAACTGGATTTAGCTACCACCAGTCTTCCTTAGCTTTTGCCTTTACCGTCCTGCACACAACAGCACAGAAGTAGCTGTTGGGTTTTCTGTTCATTTATTTATTAGAAGAGCTGAGAGACTCAGCCTTCTGCAAGGCTCCAAGAAGCATTATCCAGTACCATGCGACCCAACACAAGCAGGGGAGACTGCCCTTTGTGCTGTCCCGGAGGTTCCTACAAACTCCAGACCTCAGGCTGGGGAGCTGCACAGTGCCTCACAAGATGACCCAAGACCAACGTGTAACTTTCAGTCACATCCTTCTAAACACATCATTCCCCATTACACACACAAAGCAAGAACTACAGTATATATACTGAACTGTTTCTAATGAATATGTAAGAAGTATATATGTACAATACCAGGAGAGGGAATTCCTCACAACCTTCCTCTGATTTCTGCTGTACATCCAACACATATTCAGTCTCTGGCAACCTAGTTCCTACCTGAACTTTGCCGCAACACGAACGTATACTGGCCTTTTGATAGCATTCAAAATAATGAAGTTTCAAAGAGACGAACACAGACGTGCTCATATGACTGATCTTTTTTTGATTATATAAGCAGTTCAGATTAACCTCAAATCATTTTCTCTTCCTTGGACAGCTCTGAAAGTAGTCTGTGATATAGTTGTAGATGGACTCCAAGTTTTACTCATGTAGGTGAAATTGCTACTTCTAAATTCTGCCACATTTTTGTCTGTGCTGAAAGAACAGTAAATGAAGCAGGAATGAAAAAGCCACCCTAACTTAAATAGAAAAAAAAGGAAAAAAAAAAGCTCACAGTAAAGGTTTATTGAATCTTAATTGTGTACACAAAGTAAACTTCAAAGAAATAGCTGAACAGAACACAAGTAGTGTCCAATTCAAAAAAAAAAAAAAGCGCCCTTTCCAGGTGGCAAGCCTGGGAATAAAATAAAATCACACAAGTTTCCACAACTGCGGAACAACACCATATTAACAAATGTTATTTTTGATGGCAAGAATTGGTAGAATTGGTATTTAAAAGTAAAAGTGTAATGTGGTAAATATATCATCAACTATTCTGACCTAAATGAACAAATGTCTTTTCCTGCATATTTGTATTTCTGTAAATGCACACAAAAGACAGCAATTTTCTCCTTAACTGGCCTTTCTGCCAAAAGAGCAAGAACAAAATATTTAACTGTGCCTTCAAATACATATTACCAGTAACAAAATAAAACACTATCTGCAGTTAAAATCTATGAACCTCAATGACTAGAAAGAAATTTAACATGGAGGCATATAAAATTTCTCGTTATCACAATTAAACATCAGGAGAATGTAATGCTATTAATAAGTTACCACTAAACATGACTTACTTCACTTTAACACGTCAAACATTTTCAGAGGTAAAATTGTTTCATCTAAATCTTCAAGTAGTTTTGTATTTTGTATAACAGAATATGAGCATCAGCCAAAAATTATTACAGTTTTAAGATAGAAAGAAGTTTAAATAGTCTTTTTAAGCTCTTGGCACAATTAATGGACTTGGTCAGGCTGTTCCCTGAATGGTCTTGGGAGCCAAACAATTTCTTCTGAAAAAGGGCTGCTTAGACAGTCTGAAGTTGGCACAGAAAAACACTACAGCTGTCAAGGCCTGGGATATATCAATCTTCAGCCTACCCAAGGAACGTTCAGCCTACTCAAGTGTACGTTAGCGGCTCAAGAGGTCAGAGAGAGTGTACCTTGAACAGCTGAGAACTTATATACAAAGGCAGAATACCGATGTCATTTGAAAGTTACTGCAAATTACTCATTAAGACTAAGATTATCCACAACACAACTAATGTCAGATAAAGACATTTATCCCATGATCAGGTATGGATGCTAGAATTAGAGAATTACGGAGCAAAAAGTGAAGTATACTGCATACAAAAGAGGGATTTTCCGTCAGTCTACAATGAAAGTAGTCAATTATCATATTGAAAGACATACAGAAATAAACAATAACTTAGGTCTTGAACCTGCTCTTTGCAAAGCAAACTTGATTTTTGTTACTGATTTTTAACAAGAAGCTCAGAAGGTGGGACAACCATAAGACAACTCACAGACCAAGGTTATATGGCATAGCTAGCCAGATCTTAAGTACTTGCTTGCAAGTAAAATCATGAATTTATTAAACATTAGCTTAAGTCACAAAACACAGAATCCCTCAAGCTTACATGCAGAGCAAGACAAATATACTCATTTCAATGTAAGCAGTTTCCTTCCTTCTCGGAAGAGAAATCCAAGCATAAATTATTGCTCTGGACATTTGATATCAGAAGCATGTAAAATTGTTTAAATATTGCACGCAGTTATTTGTCTACAGGAAACTAAAAAGGGAGCTCACCATATTTAGAAAATTGTTATTATTTTTACAACTCTTCATCACGGAGGATTAGCTGGCATTCTTTTAAAGCAATGCTACTGAATTCTGATAGAAAAAAGCTTTTAATTTAGCAGTGACAATGACAAAAACATAAAAAATATCTTTCTGTTCACAGGAACAATTAATTCATGAATTTGGGTGTTAAATGTAGGTTTAGTTTTTGTTTACATATCTATAATAAACTGTGTTGAGAACAAGGATAAACTAAAAAAACTCCTTTAGTGTAAATCACACATCAAGCATCTCAGCTACAGTTTGGAGTCAGCATTCTTCTTGGTCTTTTGCTTTATTTCAAAGTCTGTTAACTATTAGAAGTGTTCATACCATACCCTAAATTTTTATAGCATTACAAATGATAATTTACTAAACAAAACACCACCTTCTGAAATCAGAAATAGAACACACATGCAACAGAACAATCACCACCACCCCAAAAAAAGGCAAAAACAACAAAAAACACTACCCCCTGGAACAATTGCTAGAAAAGAAGAGGACACAAACTCTCATTTAAAATTTTAAACAGTGAAGACCTGTGGATACCCCCAAAAGGGGAAATGAAACAGCTGGGAGGACAGAGGGAGCTATTGGTTTACTGTAATTTTTATTAAGAACTCTACAATACCAGACATTGACAGTTTTCCGTATTATGAAGTGAGTATTTCTCTACTGAGTGAAATATACATGACCATCATGCTGGAAGAAAGAATCCATACGTAAATGCAAAGTAACACACAGGACTGAGCAAGTATCAGATTATCTTTCAGAAAGACTGAAAAAGCATGAAATAACATGTCTGGTGTAAGCATTGAAAAACTTGCAAGAACACCATTAGTATGTTTTAGACTCTCCTAACATCTAGTATGCTTCTGATTACAGCTCAGGCGTTTAATTAAGCTGATGTATACATTTTATATGCAAGTGACAAACTTTCTTCTTGATGTTTCATGTCACTTTTAAACACACACTGCCAATAGGCTGCCAGTGCAAACTGAGTAGATACTGTTCTGTCAGTATTTCTTGGTGAAGACTGTCGTGTTCCAGTCATGTAGTATACTACTAAATATGAGGTATTTTCTCTACAACCCACCCAGTCTTCCTGAGTGGTCATATGGCACAGAACACTCTTATGCTTTACAAAGTCTGATCTTCGAAGTGCTAAGCTTTTCAATAATCTAAAAAAGTGACTAGAAGATACGACTGACCATTACCTCACAAGAAATCAAAGTGCCTTATACACACCGGGCTGCAAAGAGAACATGAGGTTATTTTTACGTTCACAAGAGTCACTCAAAAACAGTATGCACTGCCACACCTAACTGCCCAATAGATCTGTAAGATGACTGCATGTGACCTGACCAGATGGATAGCTTCAAAACAGATGCCACCAGCAAACAAGTGTATCTCCCTCCACCTCCATCCCCAATTCCTTAATGTAATCTTCTTAAATTAGAAGGGGTATAAAACCAACAAGTAATTTTATTACATTAGAAAAATAGATTAACTATGTTTCTATTTAAATAATTCTTGTCTCTGTTAATAGTTTTGGCAACAAAGAAAATGCCTTTGAAACAAAAATGGAAAAAGATGGGATACCGCTTTTTTATGTGCATTCATGTAAACATGCACACAAACAAAGAGATTGCGTCCTTACTGAGAACTCTGTTGAAAGCAAACTTGAGTTTGCTCTCTTGCATTAATTTGTTGATGTATTATTGTGTTACAATGCTGAAGTAGCAATAGTGGTCTAGGCAACGGTACTGCACATCACACGCTAAAAGATGCTATCTGTCATTACACGATTTCATAAATGGACTCTTCAGATTAGTCCATCAGTGACAAGAAGACAGCAACATACTTAACTGACTAATTTTATTACACATTGTTGACATAAATATTGGACTCATTTTATAACCATGTGACAAGAAATATGATACTTCTTGTCTGACATGGCACAGTCAGTGAAGTAGCATCACAGAAGTCACTTCAGTACCATCACAGTAGGACTGTACAGAAATCAACATCAGCTAAACAGTAGAAATAAGTTATCTGATAGACATGGGCCCGTAACACAAAATGTCACCCTCCCCAAGTAGCTAAAAGAAAGTAAATTTCTTTGTCTTTTCTAGGACAGACTACACAATCAGGATGCTCCGCGTGCCTTCATTCACTGGTACAGGCTTTACCCTACCAGCTGGTTTCTTCTGAGTACTCAATATTGGAAACTTCATAGAATCACAGCATATCCAAGTTGGAAGGGACCCACAAGGATCAAGTCCAGCTTGTGGGTCCCCAAAGGACCACCCCAAAGAAAACAAAATCTGATCATCAACTTAATGATTGAACAACGTAAGAATTGTTTTCAAAGATGAAAAGATAGGAGAAAGAAAAGGGTTCACTTCCAGAGGAGAAGGTTTGCTTTAATCCTCTTACGCAACTCATCTGAGTTTTCATTTTGAGCTGCAAATACTTAAAAACTTTGAATAAAATCTAACTCTACCCATTGTAGTAATTACACAGAATCATAGGTGGGGTGAGGTTAGAAGGGGCTTCTGGAGGTCATCTGGCCCAAAACCCCCTGATCAAACAGGAGCCACTCACCCAGGACCACGTCCAGATGGCTTCCGCCTATCTGCAAGGAAGGAGAAACACAGCCTCTCTGGGCAACCTGTGCCAGTGCTTGGTCAGCTTCACAGTGGAAAAGCGCTTCATGATGTTCAGATAGAGCCTCCTGTGCTTCCGTTTGTGCCCACTGCCTCCAGTCCCAGCACTGGGCACCACAGAAAGGAGCCTGGCTCTGTCCTGTTTACACCCTCCCTTCAGGTATTTATTGGCAGTGATGAGATCCCCCCCACCCCGAGCCTCCTCTTCTCCAGGCTGAAGACTCCCAGCTCTCCCAGCCTTTCCTCATGTGAGATCAGCTCCACTCCACTGATCACTTTTATTGCCCTTTGTTGGGCTGTCTGTTGTAGCTCCAGGTCCCTCTTGTACTGGGGAACGCAGAACTGGACCCAGTGCTCCAGGTGAGGCGTCGCCAGTGCTGAACCAAGGGAAAGGATCACCTCCCTTCATGTGGTGACTGTACTTCCCCTCATGCAGCCGAGGATACCCTTCACCATTTTTGCCACAAGGCCACGTTGCTGGCTCATGGCCTGGTTGGTTTCCAACAGGACCCGCAGGTCCCTTTCTGCAGAGCTGTTTCCAGCTGGGTGACCCCCGGCACGTGCTGGTGCCTGGGGTGGTTGTTCTGCAGACACAGGACTCTGCACTTCTTCCCCTTGTTGAACTTCATGAGGTTCCTGGCAGACATTTCTCAAGCTTATACATTACAGACAGTGGCCTCATGATGACATCTGACAGCTCCCTCAGCACTCATGGGTGCATCCATTCAGGGCCCAAGGACTTAAGTACATTCAGTTTGCCTACGCATTCCCTCACCTGATCCTCTTCCCAAAAAGGTACAGCTTCCTTGCTGCAGTCTTTCCCTGTCTCTGGGACCTGGGATTCCTGAAGGACAGTCTTGCTAGCAAAGACTGAGGCACAGAAGGCATTCAGTACCTGGGCTTTTCCACTGTGCTGTGTAACCAGATCCCCCACACTGTGTAGCAGTGTGCCCACATTTTCCCTATGTCTTCCTTTTATTACTGATATGCTTATAGAAGCCCTTCTTATCCTTGACATCTCTGGCCAGATTCAATTCCACCCAGGCATTAGCCTCCATAATTTTAAGCCTGGATACTTGGACAACAGTGTCTGTATTCCTCCTAGGTTATCCACTCTTGCCTCCACCCTCTGTATACTTCCTTTTTTGTGTTTCTATCATGTTTCTTTTTTTTAGTTTGGCCAGGAGCTCCTTGTTCATCCATACAGGCCTCCTGACATTTTTTGTCTGACTTCTTATTTGTTAGGATTGACCTTTCTTGAGCCTGGAGGAGGAGATCCTTGAATATTAACTAGCTTTTCAGGCCCCTCTTCCCTCCAGGGCCTTATACCATGACAATCTTTCAAGCAGAAATTTAAAGAGGCCAAAGTCTGTTCTGTTGAAGTCTAGGGCCGTGAGCTTGCTTTTCACCTTCATCACTGCCTAAAGGATCCTGAACTCCATCATCTCATGGTCACTGCAGCCAAGGCCGCCTTTAACCTTCACGTTTCCAGGAAGCTCTTTGTCATTGGCAAGTATGAGGTTGCACTGGCTCTGGGATGGAGTTACCTTTCCCTGCAGTGCCCTATGTAACAAATACTGTGTGTTGCACTTGTAGCTAGAACAGCACTGGTATCACACCAGTGCCAGGTCTGTTGCTGAGCAGTGCTGGCACAGCACCAAGACTCCCTCCAAACCCCCCAAGAGCCAGCAGGCTGGGGCTGGGCAAGAGGTGGGGAGGGGACATGGCCAGGGCAAATATCCCTTCGGTGGCCTAAACCCACCACAGGGATATTCCATACCATGGGGTGTCACGCTCAGCAATAAAAAGTGGGGGAGGGGAAGGAGGGGGGGGCTCTCGTTATGAAGATGTCTGTCCTCCCAAACGACCACTACGCGTATTGAGGCCCTGCTTCCAGGGACGTGGCCAAACATTGCTCTTTGAAGGGAAGTAGGGATTTTTTTTCCCCTTTCTCTGTGCTTCCACACGGCCTTTACTTGTTCTTCTTTTTTCCTCCTCTTTTTTTTCTCATTAATTAAATCATCCTTATGTCAACCCATGAGCCTTATTTCCTTTCCAGTGTAATTTCCTCTCCCCCTCTTCTTTTGAGGAGGGGGAATGTGAGAGCAGTTGTGGTGGAGTTCAGCTGCCCAGCTGGGTAAAACCACCACATGGGTCCAGCACAGAATATGAATGAAGATGCATAGAATAGGACAAATTTTGCACAAAACCTTTAAGTGCTAGAGTTATGAGTGTTATTCTAAGAGTTCAGTTGTGGTTTTGAAAGTAGAGAATGACCTGGAAGTTTCAGCATGGGCTTCAGAGTTGGTGTTTACTTAAATACAATGCTCTGGATTAATATAATCAGAACACCTTTGAGAGTTTCAATGCATTTCAGAACAGGGGAATCCATGAGTAGTTTAATTTTACAGACAATATGACCACACACTTGTGTATATTAAGTTTGACTTATCAAACTAATCAAGCAGAATGTGGGTCCATCACATCCGTTAAATCTTTCTGAAATTACTTCATAGTACTTTCCATAAAAGCGTCTCTGAAACTGAGGTCAAATAGTAGAATGACATTTGCACATCTTGAAAGTTATGAACTAAACAACAAATGAAATCATTGAAAAAGTGCACGCTCAATAGTAACAAAGAAAAACAAGATTACCTGAAGTCTATCCTTAAAAACAGCATACCTCCTCCTGAACCAAAATACATTTTGATGGGAAAAAACAGGATGCTGAATCTGTAAGTTCATGCAGTTTGGTACGTGTAGAAATCTCAGTATGTTCTAGAATTACTCTCAATGCAGTTGGAAAAATTACAAGCAAGAGTCTACTTCTCTACACGTAAAACATTAATTACTGAGAAACAGCATATTTTTGTTGTTCCCATAAAAGGTACCTTTCCACTCATGCCTAACTCTATACCAAATTTTTGTTTCCCACTCACTCTAGGGACAAGTTGAAATACTCGTATCACAGATATGCTGCAAACAGATAACTAAAATGAATGTCAAAATACATATTTTTAACAAATCTCACTCTCAGTTCATCTTCACAGTATTCCAATATTCCATATTTTTTCAGAAGAAAAGACAAAATACATTGAATTTCACTCTTGTTAGTTAAAATTTGTGAAAAATAAAAGCAAAAGAAAAAAAGAGTGAACAAACTTTGCTATTCAACAATGTTATTTCTCTGTGTACAACACATAAAGAGTAAGGTCTTTATTAACAGCACCTGTACCGATCACACTCACGTGATCTAGACTCCTTACAGCAAAATATAAGGGTATAAAATAAAAATTTAAAAAAAAAAAACCACAAAACAAAACAAAAACACAAAGCACTAAACAGCTGGAATCCCACTGTACCAATAAATATGTGGACTTGTCTTCATCACTAATAAAAGAAAACAGTATTTAATGAATGGAAGCATTAAACACTTTGCCCCATTTTGAAGGAACAGTAGTATACGGATATCAACAATTCATCCAGAAGAAAAACTAATGCATTCAAATTCTTATACTGGTAGTTCACAACCACTTACATTTTGGTTACAAAGAGAGAAGAAAAAACAGCTTGACATAAAAGCAAATCACTAAGGAAGAACCATGTTTTTCTTCTATAGTATTAGCTCCAATTCACAGCTATTGACTTGAAAAGATTTTTACCATGTACAATCAACATGCATGTAAAATAGCTACTCATGCAGAAAATACAATGTTTTGGTTTCTTTTTTAACCTATTAAATACATTTTTCACATTTACTTGTAAATATTTTGTTTAAAAATGCTTATAAATCAATGTTATCATAGCTTCATTCAATTTTCAGTGGGTGTCCTGGTTATTACATTGGTCAAGAAGGACAGAAGGCATGTTTTTCCAGGTAATGGATTATTTTTCATAATAAAAAGGTTTGTTATAGCAATCCTATCTGTGATTAATGCTAGTAATAGCAAATAGAATATTTTACATCCTGCCCTGACCCACGAAGTGATCAAAACAAGACAGTCCATTTGTCCACAGAAGTACTATTCTTTTTCTGCAAGCAGTGTAAAATCGGGCACAAAGACCAGAGCAGGTCTGCGCACAGCTTTCCAAGATCAGCAGGAAACATGAAACACAAAACAAAACCAGAAGCAGCTGTCGCCCCAGCCACTCCACCTTCCACAGACTAACAGCCCACCTTCTTCATTCCCCTTCTACTCCATCACGGTTATGGACATTCACAGCCCATTCCTACAAACATCTTCTCAATCCCTGATGATGGACAGAAGCAACATTAACAGCAACTATAGGACGATCACTTTTTTCTCCATCTATGTTTATCACCTGTTGACAGAAACTGTAGGAACCTGACAGCAACCTGAGAATCGGCCACAGCAGAATACACATACACAGATTAGCGATCGGTTCCCAACTTTCTGCCTAATGGAGAAGTTTCTGCTTTCGTAAACAGAAAACCGTAAACTGCAGTATGGTTTCTTTGACCAAATATTACGGTCAGGGGTATAAACCATGCAGTGCTGCATGCTTGAGGGACCTGTTACTTAGTTACAGCTGTGTACACCTATTAACTCCTATATAGCAAAGCCGTGGGCTTTATAACCGTCATTGCTAGGAAAAGCAGGCGAGCTACAGAAGTTTACATTAACAAGACGTGCCTAAAATCAGCACATATAACTTCAGAAAGCAGTTACGATACTCTTGGTTCTTTGCAGAACCATGGAGTTGGAAGGGAAGTACAAGCAGGAAAAATCCCACCTTATTTTAGCAGAATGAGTTGCAGTGTTACTTTTGTAGCCAAAGCTCCAATTCATAAAATGGTGAAGGCAGTTGGCTGTTTAGACTAACAATGGGTAAGATTTTTAGAAAATATGAAATGAAGCTAATCATACTGAAGTCATGTAGTTATCAGCAGTAGCATAAATAAAAGGCACAACACGTGCCTGTTTCTTCCAGCTTGTTTCCAGCAACAGAAGACAATTGGATACAAAAATCCCAGTCTCAAATCACTCTGTCAGCCTGAATGAAAGCAAGGATTCAATGAAGAATTCAGTTTCACTACGTGATATTTTAATGAATCTTTTCTATCCTTTTGGTTAGGGAATTGGGTGCATTGAAGTCTATGTAATTCAGCAGTTAAGAGACTGACAGCAAGATTACCAAGATGCACATCTTCTGCTTTCCAAATGCATATTATTTAGTACCAAATGAAACTGCTTCCACAGAAAAAATGATTGCAAGAAATCAATTACAGAAAACACTACAAATCAATTTCTAACACAGTCACCAGGTGTGTTTTTTGTTTATTTTAAGGTATTCACAAGATTAAAGAGAAAGCACATGAAAGCTAAAGAAAAATATTCTTGGCACAGAAACTCCGCTCAAAGAGTCAGCTTCCAAAGATACAGCAAATCATTCCCCTTAAAAAAAAATAAAAACCACATATAAGCCACCCTGATTTCCTTTACCACAAGCAACTACACTTGCAAAAAACAACACCTCCATCTGCCCAGGAAAAAAATAAAATAAAAATAAAACATACAGAATCACAAGGGAAAAGGAGCGGGGGAGAACACAGGCCAGATCTTTTAAACACCAAGCAGAGCCAAGAACTCCAGGGAGGAATAAGGACATAGCTGTTAAAGATTTTCCATGGAAGGCTCTCAAGATATTTAGGTGGTAGGCAGAAGTAAAAAACCCCAAAATAGATTGCAGAAGTTAAAGCAAATAACAGACACCAGATGTGTTATAACTTACTGCTCGACCTTTGCGTTCCCATCATCCCCCAACAATGTTGAGCCAGTCACAGAACTGGAACAACAACGTCCCAAAGAAAAATATCCTTGTTTCCTTTCCAATCATGTTCAGGAAAATTACTCCATTACTCAAGTTATTCTCAAGTAAAATTAGGAGAAGAGAGGCACTTAAGTTAAGACTTGCTTATTAAATGACTGTTAAAATCATTATATAATGCTCTACTGCAGACACAGCAATCGTAATTTTCCCAAACAGCATAATACCAGAGGCAAACATGCCTCAGATATTTATTTTTTTCTACAATTTACATTGCAGAGCTGCAAATCAACATCAGTTTTTACAGTAAACACAAAAAAATGGTTGTTGAAGACTTCTCACATGCTCAGCTTCAAGAAGCCACTTACTGTGATTCAAGCGCCCAGTGTCATTAGGAGCACTAAAGAAAACACCAAATACTGCAAGCCAAAAGCTGCCAAGGTCTAGACTTACCAGGAGAATCTTAGCTTTGGGGGAAAAAAAAAAGGTGGGGAAAAAGTGAAATCTTCAAAACATCGTACTTGGCTCTGCAGGTACCTTTACATGGTTGAAAACATTACCTCAAAAGGCAAAAAGATGTCGAGAGGAAAAAGAACCTAAACCAGAAGGTAAGGGCTACCACACCAGATGAGAGAAATGGCCAGCTACTCCACGATCCTGTTGCAGGAGAGGCAGCAGCCTGGAGCACTACGGCTAAACGGAACGCGACCAGCATGCTCAACACTTCCATTAAGACTCAGGAGCTGTATAAGCCAGAAATGCCTTCCATGTACGCAGTCATCATCAGCAGACTCCAGTTCCCAGAGGCGAGACTGTTTTGGAAGTGCAGTTTATATGACAGAAAATATAGTAGCCCGAGGAGACGTGGAGAAGTAGAAAAGAAGCTCGGCAGATTTTACCTAGATGTAGGATATACAGCTCTCCATTTCCTAAAAACTTGTTTAGTCTTCCCTGGAACTAAGGAAACTTTCAACCTCGGTTATTTGATAAACTACTTTTTCTCCTTTGCAATATATACATACATATATACACACACATATTGTATGTATATATATATATATATATACACACACACACACACACACACACACACACCTAAAGGCTAATATCTAAAATACCTTAGATCTGGTACATTTTGAATATCAGTAAGGCTAAACTAGATTTCAGTTGGGAAGTCTGTTTTGGAAGGGCAGGTTATTAGTATTTGAGTGCAACAATCCTAGAAGAAAAAAGCTTATGTAGTTTTATCCAGTTGCTGGAATAAAAGCTAACCTGAAGAAAGACATTAGTGAGAGTGTATTTACATAACACTTCTATTCAAAATGCCAGCTAAGGTAGTCTCCAAAATCATAGAATCATTAGGGTTGGAAAAGACCTCCAAGATCATCTGGTCCAACCATCTCCCTACCACCAATGTCACCCACTAAACCATGTCCCCAGGCACCACGTCCAACCTTTCCCTAAACACCCCTAGGGACGGTGATGCCACCACCTCCCTGGGCAACCCCTTCCAATGCCTGACTACTCTTTCTGAGAAGAAATGTCTCTTAATTTCCAACCTAAACCTCCCCTGGCACAACTTGAGGCCATTCCCTCTAGTCCTATCACTAGTTATCTGTGAGAAGAGGCTGACCCCCAGCTCCCCACACCTTCCTTTCAGGTAGCTGTAGAGAGCAACAAGGTCTCCCCTGAGTCTCCTCCAGACTACAACCCCTGTTTAGTTAGATAACCCTACCCAAAAAAAAAATAAAACATAAAGACAAGAAAAGTCCTGATGGAAACTGAAACATGCTTTTTTATTGTGCAGTCTTTACAGATGGGCACAGGTTGCCCTTGCAGTGTTGCAGAGCCTCCATCGGTGGAAATATTCAAGACCTGAGTGGACACCATTCTGGGCAACCTGCTTGGCTGACCCTGCTCAAGTAGGGTGGGTTGGAACGGATGATCTCAGAAGAACCCTTCCAACTTAAACAACCACATGATTCCGATTAGCAAAACATACAAGTGTTTGGTGAACTTAAGAACCACAGAAGATCTTCCTAAATTTCATCTGGAAGTAAATCACAGCAGAAAAAATACAATTCCAGTAAGTGAGTTAGTCAGTTAGTAACAACTTCCTGTTCAACTGTAAAGAAATTAGAACAGCACAACATCAACAATTCCTGTATATACTTATGATTTAAAGGATCTGTCTTTGCACAGAGTGTTTGTAATGAAGTAATAACTTCAAATGGATTAACCATTCTTGAATATTTCAGCTATTAGTTGACTGCTATACCAGTTGAAAAATATTACTCAAGTCTATTTTAGTTCCCATCCGAATTCAGAGCAACTTCACCTAACTTTGAAAGTGACTTATAGTTTTCAACAAACCTTACTTTGGAAAAGCTGCATAATTAACTAGGTACCACCTCTTTTATTGAATAAAATCTGTTTTCTCCCTTCTTCTCATGCTTACATAAACCACATAAATAGGTTTTAACAGGTTTCCCTACATTTCTTGATGGATTAGTAATGCGGTAAACACATGGATGTCTACAATGCAGTGCTTTCAGAGAATATCTGCTTATATATTACTGCTTCAATTCCCTTTCTATTTTATTAATAACCTGAAATAAATGCTGAAGACATGCATCCACTACACTATTATTAGAAGGATCGTACATATTTGGTTCAACCTAGAGCTGAAGAGATTACTGCTGAACACAGACTGTGTTTTGTTTTCAAATGCAGGAACTACTTCTGTATTCTTTTTCCACTTGCTTCCCTTTCAGAAAGCTGACACAAGAGAAGACACAACAACGATAGGATAATATGCATGAGACTATAAAGGAAATACATTTAAAATTGTTTCTGTGTGTTAACTTTAAGATGATTGGAGTGGTTTCATCTAATCCAGGAACAAGTAGAAATGCACATGTATTGAATGAATCTAAAGGAGAATCGGATACTTAATTTGTGTACATCAAGTTACACTACGAAAGTGATTGGAAATTTAAATTTGTACTGTTTCCTTCAAAGTTTCTCTTATTTACAATGTTCTCCGAAACATTTTATGCTACTAGGTTTTAGTAACACATAGTTTATGTTCAGTTAGCAAATGAGCAGAGGATCTTTGTTCCGCCTCCACCAAACGTCATCTGATACCGCAGATCTGCATGATGAGAAGGGGAAACAATTATCATTAAAGAGTTTTCTAAACTTCTCCTGTGGGACATTTAAGATCTCCCCAAACCATTCATTATTATGTATTTCTAAAAAGGATTTTTACTGACAGCTCCCCTTCCCCTTAATTCTCCAACACAACAAGTTTTTCCAAGTCTGGATTCGGCCTGTAACACAACCAGCACCAGCTGGCAGGTGCACCGATGCTGTCTGAAGCAACAAACAGCTACTAACTCCTGCGTGGACACTGTTTTCTGCTCACAGGTATGACTACACGCCTGTGCCCTGGCCTTTGTGGAATTAAACAGACCAGCCACACAGCACAGCACTGTTTGGGCTGTCACGGAGGGAGCGAGTCAGAAAGCAACTACAGCATGAGACATCACCTTCCCCTCTTCTAGATTAGTTTGGCTGGAGCAGATTGCCATGACGGTACCTCATCCTAACAGCCAGCTATCATCTTTCAACGTAGTAAGTAGCAAACACAAGTGATGAACAGGAGGAATGATGAAAGCACGTCTGAAAGACGTCTGTCCGAGCGGAACTCCTCAAAGTACGCCCGCGACTGCTAGTAAAACCTGAGGAACTGCTCGGGCACACTCAGTCACACAGCGGGGGACAGCTCAGACCCCCTGAGGTAACCCCCTCGCGTGGGCAGCTTCCCAGGGGTTCGCAGCGCTCCGTGCCTCGGCACCGCGGGGGGAACAGCCCCGCAGGCCCGGCGGCACCAGAGCGAGCCCGGGACCACCTAACAGGTGCTGAGGACGGGGGCCGAGGCGAGGCGGCAACAGCGCTGTGGCCTCCCCGCACCTCTCCCTCCTTCCCTGCTCGCCGCCGGCGGGTCTCGAACCCGCGTCCCCAGGGGGGGTCCCGCCCGCTCCGCTCCGCTCCGCGCCGCGCTCCCCGCTCCGCCACGCCCTGGCGCACCTGGCAGCGGCTCAGCTCCTCCGCCAGCCCCCGCAGCTCGTCCTCCAGCAGCGCCACCCGCGACGCGGCCGCGCGCGCCGAGGCCATGGGAGCGGCGCGGCGGGGGCGAGCGGGCGGGTGGGCGCGTAAAACTTTGCCCCCCTCCGCCCCGCTCCCCTCCGCTGCTCCCCGCTCGCCGCCAGCGCCGGAAAGCGGAGCGAAGGAGGACGCGGCGCGATGACGTCAGAGCAGCCGCTACCCCGACAACGAGCAGGGCCGCGAGGGCGCGTTTGAATTCGCCCGCCCGAGCGGAGCGGCCGCGCATGCGCAGCAGCCGCGCGACGCCTGCGGCGGCCGTTAGTGCCAAGCGCTGTCAGCGCCAACGGCCGCCGGGAGGGTCGGGGTGCGGCAGCGTCGCGCTGCCCGCTGACAGGGGCTGGCACCCGGCAGGGCGGGGCAGGGCTGCCGCACCCTTCTCCCGTCACGGGGTAGCGGCTGCTGCCTCACAAGTGGGGGGCCGACACATTCCTGCCCGTCCTGAGGTGCGGGAACGTCCGGACTTGTATCGCTTGGGCTGATCGTCGGGGTTTATTGCTTGAGTTGGGTCTCAGACCCTACAGCTGGAAGTGAGGGAAGCCGTGGAAGGGCCGTTAGATCTTTTGGAATATTCGGGAGTGTGCACGTCCCGGTCTTAAATCCAGAACGCTTGTGTAACAGCAAGTTTTGAAATAAAGGGTTAAACGGTGTTGCCAAAACAGATCTTTGCAAGTTTCCTATAGTGGCCATGAGAAACAAAGTACAAGAAAAGTCTAGAACTTTTCCCAAACACATGAAAAAAGAAGCTGAAAGTAAAAAAGAAGTTAGGGATGTCTTTAGCCTGGGAAAGACCACCAATTGAATTGCATTTCAACAGTATCCACCTTGCCATAGGACTGTTTTCACATCTAAGATGTGTGCCTTTTCCCCTCCATCATCACGTTTCCACAGATTTCAGAAAAGTTGCCGTGAATGTACCACTGTGGCAAAACACAAAATTCTTACCATGCAGACAGGTGAAGGAGGTTTATACATCATGGGAGTTAGAACATACATTAAAATGTCCAGTCCTTCCTCCCATGGCTCTGACAAAAGACCTTGGTGATGCCTTTGGTTTTGGAAGTTGGTTTTTGCAGCACAATGAGCTCAATGCCTTCTCAGAAGGATAAGAAAGTGACTAGTCAAAGCCAAAATATGCTTTACATTATTAATTGTATATAAAAGTATTTTTATTATGACTGAAATTATTATCTGTGGAGTTATTGGTGTAAATGTAAAGATGAGACACCACATCTGAGTATTCTCTGTCCCGTTATATGTAGGTGTAAGATTCAGCAACTACATGATCAATATCGTGTTTCCCGTTAGAATCTTACACCTTCAATTATTTATCTTTATGTGTTATTACATGCTCACATAACTATAATGACTATCCTGCCATAATTGTAATGTGTTTACATTTTTACCTTTCCTTTTTTTAAGGGGCATAACTTTTTTTTTCTTTTCCCTTAAGCTATCCCATTGCAATTTAATATGTAGCTTTCACTTTTTCCACATCCCCACCTCATAATAACCGTCTTTTTTAACTTTTCATCTATTTATTTCCTAATATTTTTATCATTGTCCCCTTGACCATATGTTCCCTATTACACGTGGGCAACAAGAAGCTAACTTTACTTGCAAAACAAAGTACTTGGATTAGCTACTGAACAAGTATAATGACTAAACAGGATTTAAAAACATTTTCCAAGTACAAGGTCATTCAAAGTTTAGCTGAAAAGATTCAGACGTTACAGGGGTTTGGTTCACAGATTGACACAGCACAAAACAGAAAGCCACAATTCCTTAACTGCCCTATAACTTAGAAGGGAAATGAATGCATAAGCCATTACGGTAAACACAACTTCATCACTCTAAGTACACAATTGACTCTTATAGACAGAATATTCTTTCATAAATGTGATATTTTTGTATACCTTCACAATTCCTTAACTGCCATTTCATAAGTTATGTCACTCTATAAAGTTTCAAGTTATTAACCCAAATAGGATTCATGATAATTCTTAGAATATTTTTTAAAACTTAAAACATGCAGTTGGCGAGCTTTGATGATTGTGGAGACCTTGCCTTGTCTTGGAGCATTTTGTACATCACCTTTCTCAAAAATCTTATGATTTTGGAACACCTGCATTTACA
The DNA here is from genome assembly GCF_964211835.1 of Anser anser. Classification (NCBI taxonomy): domain Eukaryota; kingdom Metazoa; phylum Chordata; class Aves; order Anseriformes; family Anatidae; genus Anser; species Anser anser. The sequence goes on from NC_139723.1 coordinate 52,308,487, forward strand.
GCTATCAAACATATGAGAATATTAGGCAAAATTCTTCCAGGTCTAAATACTTCACTTTGGATTCCATATTTTACTAATGAAAAAGAAAAATTTAGTTGGCACAGGCTCAACACATGAAATTTTCCCTGTACATGGCCTGAGAAAAGATTCATCCTTTAGTGGTTTTCCCACTTGCAGAAGGTCTCTCAATAGACACAGTTATACTACAGAACTGAAATTCAGTTGATATGGCTTTTGTCAGATAAAAAAAAAAAATTAAAGGTATACAAATAAAAGTGTTCACTATGTTACTGCTGTGACAGGAAACATTAACATTTTGTTTGGTGCTTTGTTTTTTTTTGTTTATTTGTTTGGTTGTTGGTTAGTTTTTTTGTTTTCTTTCAGTTTTGTTTTGTTTTGTTTTGTTTTTTTTTAATTAGGTTAGATTAGGTTAGGTTAGGTTAGGTTAGGTTTTTTTGCAGTTGGGAAATTCCGTGTCTTTCTTTGAAAAGTGTTCACATAACAAATATGTTGCAATTACTCTTGATCACCTCATTTCTTTCTTTCCTGTTTGCCTGTTTCCTATCCTTACCTAAACATAAAGTAAAACATTATTCCATCTACTGTGGCAACCCTCCATACTGCATTATTAGAATTCAAGAAATGCAAGTATATGAGAGCATTCATATCTTGTTTTAAACAAAAGGTGCTGTCACTGTTCTGATTTTAATTAGAAGTGTTAACATTTTCTGCTACGGAATTTGTATATCTCCTAGGAGCTTTATGTTGACCACTCTTGTCCACCCCAGTAGTTTGACAAGAAACAGCATCATCAAAGAGGTCCTTTCTGGAAACTGCTTTTCAGCTACAGTAAGCAAGAGAAGCCAAAGTTGCTGAAATTATTTCTAGTAGCTTTTGGCTGTATCTTCAAGATTTTCGTAATTTATGTTCTTCAGGAACATATTGTAACCTTAGAAAAATGTTAAGTCTTGTTTAGACAATGAATTCAGATCATACGCGCTTGAAGTCAAGGTTCTAGTTGTTTGGATTTTGTGATTTTGGTTTGTGTTTTCTGTTGGTGGTGGTGGTGGTGGTGGTTTTTTTGTTTGTTTGTTTTGTTTTGTTTTTTAATAGAATAGCTATAAGCCAGCTTTTCTATGCATTCAGTGGAACAGAGAACATCCTTTTCACTCTTGCGATGGCTGTAAATAATGTATGTTACATCCCAAAACTCTTCATGCTATAGTGGTAATCAGATATAAAAGTGGAAAGGTTTGTAGGAAACAGTTATATGTGGTATTATACCACTTGTTGAAACTAAGAGAGCAGAAAACTGTTTAAGTGCAACAACTTGGTAAAGTAAGTATTTGATCAAATCTGCACATTTTTCCAATGCATCTAATAAAAGATACAACTTTGAACCTCATTCCTACCATTACAATATATTCAATAGAATATGCACAGTGTAGAAATCGATGTTGGACAAGGTCAGTGTAGAGTCTAGACTAGCTGGCACAGGGACTCAGAGGACCACTGGTAGCACCTCTCCCTTTTTGCTCAATGCAAAAAAAAGTGTCCTTGTCATCTCACGATCTCACAAGGAGAGCAAGAAGGTAACAGATGTCTGATCTGCTCCTAGAAAGGCAAGAGCTAAAACCAAAAAAGCCTCCCAGAGTTTATCATAGTCCCAAGGATGCAGCTTCTTGAGGAAGTTCACTTTGGACTTAGTTCATACTTCTCTACTACACACCATGCCTGGTATATAAGCGCCAACAAGAGAGGCAGTCTGCGTCCCCCAGAGTCAGTGCTCCATATTGCCCAAGGGCCGTCTAGCACTGCATCAGAAGAATGTCTTCCTTTGCAACCACGAAGGCTGCAGTTCTCCATTGCCTTTTAAATTAGGTCATAGGCTGAGACATTGCACTCTTCACGACACTGAACACAGAACTTTAATGTAACTTGGGGAACGTCAAGGGAACAAGGCACTGAGGAAGGAGGCAGTTAACAGCGTGCTGGATGTGGGGATGAAATGTGCCCCACCCCATAGCACCTGCCAGCAACAAGAAGCCTAGAGGAAGGGACTAGCAGCTGGAAGTAATTAAGAGGAGGAAGCAGTCTTCAGAGTTTGGCTGCCCTGGCAGAGGGCGATTGGGTTTGTGTTGCAGTAAGAGAGGAGGTGGGTTTAGTTGAGCCTTGGGAGTTGATTGTCTTGCTGTTAATTTGATTCTTAGGAAAATCAGGCCTCAGGAAGGAGTGGAGATTTGACCTTACATGTGGTGTATAGCCTGTGTCATAGACCAACTGGGAGAGTCACCTGGTTATGGATGGGAAAATGGAAAGCTGAGTTCCATCACCCTGACAGAGGGTGTGAAGAGTACATGGCCACCCAAGCTCACGGAGTGAGACATGATACCCTTCTTAACCCGAGGAGTGGTTGCTGGAAGGGACAACTCAGTCCACGACCACCCAAACTGCGCAGAGTATACAGAGGACATGGATGAGACTCTCCCTAACCCTGGGGACAGCAGCTGGGAATGTACACCTACACATCCTCAGTCTTACCATCCCATTGCATTCATGCACGTGCATACAACACAAGGCTGCAAACATACCAAAGAGCCTCACAGTAGACCCCTTTTATATGTTAGAAATCAGTTTTGCAGCAGTTTGTCACTTTTAGTATTGTGCACTGGTGAGCAGTGCACTGGAAAATACTAATTTTCCAACCATGGACAGATCAAAAAATTATGTACTAGGATTAAGTAATTAAATAAGAATTTCATATAATTGAATAAGAATTTCAGCTTGGATTTTTAATAAATTGCTACATTTTCAATTTATAACGTTCAGAAATAACAGAATTGTGAACAGAAGCTTTAATGTGAATATTTAAGGCAAGCTGCAAAATTCATTTATGTATAGTTCACCTCCTTTTAAATAGCAAGGACGTTAAGGTATATTCAGGTTCACTCGTTTACCCAAAAGTGTGCAGCAGATAAAGCTACGTTTATTAAATAGAGCGTAAATCAGAACCCAGCAGTGTTTTTACTCAGAACAGAGCCAAGGCATATGATTTTCAGGTCTTTGTTTAACAATTCATATTGTCTTAAAAGAAAAAAAAAAAAAAGAAAGAAAGAAAGAAAGAAAAAAAAGACCTTAGGAAAACAAACAAATTGGAACAAAATATAAGCACTGGAAGTTTAGTCAAAAAACATTTGCAGAATCTAAAACTCTTCCTCTAGCTCTAGCTTCATCATTCTACTTATACTAGTGTTCTTTTACTGGTACTAGCTTCTTAAGAAGTAGATATCTGCTCCCACTCTAAGATAAGGATGGTGGGTGATTTGTGGTTTTTGTTTATTTGTTTGTTTTGTTTGTTTTGGTTTTTTTTTTGCCATCTCAGTATAATATTCTTTTTGCCTCAGTTATCTTGTTGGATATCCTTACTTCAAATTCTGTGTAAATATCTTTGTCTCAGTTGACCAACAAACTGAAGTAACAGTTATTTGCTATCACTTAAATTGACAATTCAGAAACTGCTTCAGATGAACAGGCAAGATCCTGTTTTTATTATCTGCCTGCACTGTGGTAGTAGCAAAGAGTTACTGGAGGCCACTCTGTGCCGCAGTATTTCAGCTGCTAACACTGTTCCCAAAAGCAATGTTTGCTATAAATTCCCAGCCCAAGGGAATACAAAATAGATACTGCACATTGCATTCTAGGGTGGTACTGCAGAGTCAGCCCAACATGAACTCTTCTTGCAGCCTGAACTCCATCATCACAGTGGGACTCAACTGATTCAATCCAGTGAGATAGGGCTGGTGTGTTTTGGCAGCGGTGCAAAGCTGTAACTTTGAACTTTCCTTTCCTACTGTGGTTGAGTTTAGAGTAACAAAGTGAGACTCTGTGTCTGTTGATTTAAGTTTTCAGACACTTTTTACTGAACAGAATTTCTTCCTTTAAAGACAAAAAATATTTAATAATAAATACTACATAAACACCTGCATTTTTCAAATATAAAGAATTGTTATAGTGCAGACCACAAGAAAAAATCTCTGGCATATATTCAGAAACAAAATATACTCTCACAGAAATGAATATTTTTTAATACAAATTTCCATAAATATGTTTGATTTTTTCTGTAAATTTCCTCAGCAGTTGTACGCCAGTAAGGGTCACAAGATAAAAATTGATTTAAACATGTAAAAGAAGTTTAATTACTTTCTGAAGTCAGGCAGTGAAAGTTCAGAAGAGAGCTTTTCATTCTTCCTGATTTGTGGAATGGGCAGACAGTGATCGGATCATACTCAGCTTTCACAAAAGTAAATAAGAACAGAATTCTTTCTACGTTTAATTTTTAATTTTAGTATGAAGGTAAATAAATAACATTTTATTAGAGTGGTTTGCCAAGAATTATTACATTCCATTAGTTCTTTTCATAAAATGAAACTTAATTATTGCCAGCTCTACCAATTTTATTGCAGGCTCAATGTTATTGTTACTTTCCTCTAAACCACTTCTGAAGTTCTTTGATTGCTTAAGAATTTCTGGGTTGTTTCTTCTTTTGCTTTTAGCACTTCTCTCCCTCACAGCAGTACAGAAATGTGACCCACATGTGATCTAAGAATTCAAAAGCCGAAAAGCACTGTTTTGTTTCAATTCTGCCCTGTGTTTTTTTGGACAGTTAGTATAGGTTACACTAGGTATCTCTTGTTAAAAAAAAAAATCTAACTTGGTTTCACTACCCAATCAGTGGTAGAAAGACACCAATGAAGACTAGAAAAAGTAGTAAAGAACTGATATTAATATTTTTTGCTTCTTTAATGGCCACTGAAACATTTATATTATAATATATATATTATATACTGAGGCTATTTAAAGTATAAAGGAAATATATCACTGAGACAGCTGTTAGATCCTGAGAAGAGTCACCTTCACTTTACTCCAGGATATATGTATAAGATAGGTATATAGGTATATAGGATAGAGATATACGTATAAGAGCAAAGAGACGATATGTGTAGTCTCACCTTGCAAACTAGCTCTGTTTTTGTACTTTTCTCAGTTAAGACTTCATGTTCCTAGTGTCTGGTTGCCATGTCTCCCCAGACCAATCCTGCATCCTGACCACACAGCTACTGACCACTTACTCTATTTTAAAAGTATGCTTAAAGTGATCTGATCTTGGAGTTGCTCTGATCTTCTGCATGTTCTTTCTGGCGCTGTTTCATGATCTAGATCATACCTTGCTATGTTCGGTCCTTTATCTGAGATGTCGTTTATGAGAATCCTAGGTCAGAGTTAATTTAGGTGTTAGTGTTTTCATAAACAACTTCAGGATAATCTAGCGGCAGCAGTTTAAAATATAATCTTAGCCATCTCCAGCTCCCTGCAGCTGGACATAGCTTACACGGTAATGAAAGCTTCTAGACAAAGTGTAGAATAAGCCACTGAAGACAGTAACTTCCTAAAATGTTGTAGCATTATTTGCTAGATGATGGTAGTTGTATAACCTTCAGGAATTCCCAGTAACTTACAGTCTATGAATTCTTGGTATCTATGTGCATAATTCTTTTTTACTCTGTTATAGACAGGGAACACTACTCAGGCATATCAGAAAAATCTATCACGTATAACACTTACTCTATTATTACCTGTATTTTGCACATGTTGTAGCAGTGCTGCCAAATACCTTGATTTTTGAGGCAAATTTTGGAAGTTTGGTGCTAATGCTGTACCTTGCTCAGATAGTATTTTGAACATTTTTGTCAGTGTTAATAAGACACGAGTCTGCCATGTCAAGATAACCCTCTTCATTCTGAAACCTCTTGGTATCAGAATAGACCGAGGAAATGTAACCTAACAGATGAGTGTCATTCAGCCTGATACAAGTACTTACCCAATCACACAGTATTTATCAGGGGGTGTTTCTGACCTCGTGCTTCACAAAAAAAAAAAAAAATAAATAAATAAAAAACTATTATTATTTCAGCAATCATCTTAGAGGAAATAGCCATTATATTAATTTATATCAAAGATGAAATGTTGTTTGTGGGACCAAGGTCGCACTTGTGCTCCCCTAACTGATTTCAGCAAGCAAACATTCTCAGTCATTGTCCGTTTTCCCTGTTCTACCATTGTACAGAGAGAGGCTTGACCTTTACTTTTGGAAATATTTTACCAGATAGTAAATACATATAGAAAATAATCTGCAAAGTAGTGGGAGGTATTAGAAGGCCTATGTTTGACCAGTCATCAAGTCCTGTAGGAGAGGCAGAAAATAACAATGCTTCAATGCCTGGAGGACACCAATGGAAAAAGAGAAATGTTTAAAGGGCAATAGTTATGCAAGAAAATTTCAGACAAATACAGTAGTTCATCCCAGTAGGTTAAAAAAAAAAAAAAACATGGTTACATGAAGATAGGTCTTCTGCCCTTAAATAGGGTTGTTATTTTTTGAATATAGGAAATAAATTACATAAGAGTTCCAAAAGATATATTATGCCTTGGTACAGACGAAGATTTAATATTCTGTTATCCCAGACTAAGTCAATAGCTGGCATCCTGGCATCCTATCCGGCCCAGTTATTGAGAGAGTGTGATCTGGCTTTTTTTTTTTTTCATCATTTTAATGGGTTTCTTCTCCTATTAAGAAGTACCTCTGTACAAATACTGGTTTAAAGTTTATTCAGATGAAAATTCTCTTTATTCAGATGTTCTGGTTTCAGTTAGGACAGAGTTAATTTTCCTCCTAGTAGCTGGTAGGGTGCTATGTTTTGGATTAGGATGAGAAGAGCGCTGATAACATGCTGATGTTTTAATTGTTGCAGAGCAGTGCTTACACCAAGCCAAGGACTTTTCAGCTTCTCGCTCTGTCCTGCCAGCAGGCAGGCTGGGGGTGCAGCAGAAGCTGGAAGCTGGGAGGGGACAGACCCAGGACAGCTGACCCAAACTGGCCAAAGGGGTATTCCATACCATCTGACGTCATGCTAAACAATATATAGGGGTGGCTAGCCGGGGTGGGGGGCCGGCTGCTCGGGGATAGGCTGGGCATCGGTCAGCGGGTGGTGAGCAATTGCATTGTGCATCACTTGTTTCTTACACATTATTATTATTAATACTATTATCATTATCACTATTATTATTATTATTGTTATTATTATATTCCTGTCTTAATAAACTGTCTTTATCTCAACTCACCGGCTTCACTTTCCCGTTTCTCTCCCCCATCCCAGAGAGGGAGGGGGGAGGGTGAGCGAACGGCTGTGTGGTGTTTAGCTGCTGACCAGGTTAAACCACAACAGTCCTTTTGGTGCCCAACGCGGGGCTTGAAGAGTTGAGATAACGACAAATCTGACCAGAGTGTGTTAAACTAAAATTGGTATAATACCTGCTTGATAGTTGCTAGTCACAATGTTGGTTGCTTTAATCTCAAGTCTGCTGTGCCTGTTTTCCAAATTGAGTTTTATAGCACGTTACTTACTGTATGTGCTCACTGTCATGCTGTTTATCCTTTCTGGGCCCTGGTTTAAGATCGTTATGGTACTGTGCGGTGTAACAATGGCTTATGATATGAAAAAATTTCTGGTCATGACCCTAACCTGGTATTTGTACTCAACAATGTCGTCGACTCTATACTTTGGAAACCATATCTTGGAAACTATTAACAATTACACCTATTGCCTTTTTTCATCAGGGAGCCAATCTGTGGAGGGGACAGGGGAAGATATTTTTTCCTACTTGTTCACTCTCCCTTTCTCCTTCACCACCCTCTTATTCTCCAAGCTAGTTACGACAGTTCTCCAAGATGTTGAATATCCTTGGGACGTTCAGAGTAGCATGGTGTTATTGTTATGTCTCCTGAATGCGCTTCAGGTTTTGTTTAAGGTTAAACAACTACTTAGGAATCTCATCCAGAGATCTGTCCTGAGGCGGGCTAGTTGTGAGTGGCAGGGAGTGTGGGAGGATATGGGCAGGTTTCTAGAGCAGTGGGCACCTCCAGTGTTTTGGAAATTCACCCCTGAACAACTGCAAAATCCTAAAAAACTGGTAGAATGCTTGAAAAAAGGGTGTCATGACTCTGGCAGTTCCAAAGAGACACAAATCACTGTAGCATGCTGGGGTCTGGCCTATGCCTATCGAGCTGCAGTTGATGCTACATGGAGCAAGTGGGTTGCACTGATTACTCAGCGGGCTCAAATACGAAACCCCAGTCGCCCAGGAATCTTGGAAGTTATTATGGACTGGTCAGAAGGCAAATATTTTGGGATATTACCAGAGGAGGAGGTGGCCCGTGCTGAAGAAGCCCCACTGTACAACAAGCTGCCAGAAAATGAGAAGAAATATGCCCTGTTCACTGACGGGTCCTGTCGTATTGTGGGAAAGCATCGGAGATGGAAAGCTGCTGTATGGAGTCCTACACGACGAGTTGCAGAAGCTGCTGAGGGAGAAGGTGAATCGAGTCAGTTTGCAGAAGTGAAAGCCATTCAGCTGGCTTTAGATATTGCTGAACGAGAAAAGTGGCCAGTTCTCTATCTCTATACTGATTCATGGATGGTAGCAAATGCCCTGTGGGGGTGGTTACAGCAATGGAAGCAGATCAACTGGCAGCGCAGGGGCAAACCCATCTGGGCTGCTGCACTGTGGCAAGATATTGCTGCCCGGGTAGAGAACCTGGTTGTAAAGGTACGCCACATAGATGCTCATGTGCCCAAGAATCGGGCTACTGAAGAACGTCATAACAACCAGCAGGTGGATCAGGCTTCTAAGATTGAAGTGGCTCAGGTGGACCTGGACTGGCAACATAAAGGTGAATTATTTATAGCCCGATGGGCCCATGACACCTCAGGCCATCGAGGTAGAAATGCAACATACAGATGGGCTCGTGATCGAGGGGTGGACCTGACCATGGACACTATAGCACAGGTTATTCATGACTGTGAAACATGTGTTGCAGCCAAGCAAGCCAAACGGTCAAAGCCTCTTCGGTATCAAGGACGATGGCTGAAATATAAATATGGAAAGACCTGGCAGATTGATTACATCACACTCCCTCAAACCCGCAACGGCAAGCGCCACGTACTTACAATGGTGGAAGCAACTACCGGATGGCTGGAAACATATCCTGTGCCCCATGCCACCGCCCGGAACACTATCCTGGGCCTTGGAAAGCAAGTCCTATGGCGACATGGCACCCCAGAGAGAATTGAGTCAGACAATGGGACTCATTTCCGAAACAATCTTATAGACACTTGGGCCAAAGAACATGGTATTGAGTGGGTGTACCACATCCCCTATCATGCACCAGCCTCTGGAAAAGTTGAACGATACAATGGACTGTTGAAGACTACACTGAAAGCAATGGGTGCTGGGACATTCAAAAATTGGGATTCGCATTTGGCAAAGGCCACCTGGTTAGTCAATACCAGGGGATCTGCCAACCGAGCTGGACCTGCCCAATCAAACCTGTTACGTGTTGTAGGAGGGGATAAAGTACCTGTAGTGCACGTAAGAAACATGCTGGGTAAAACAGTCTGGGCTACTCCTCCCTCAGGAAAAGGCAAACCCATTCGTGGGATTGCTTTTGCTCAGGGACCTGGACGCACTTGGTGGGTAATGCAAAAGAATGGGGAGGTCCGGTGTGTACCTCAAGGGGATTTGATACTGGGTGAGAATAGCCCATGAGTTGAATTGCAGTATGTTAATTATTATATAATACTGTGTGTCATCACTACCATGATTGTTATATACCATAGATGAAAATGGTGATTAATTAGAATGTATTGGAAAGAGTGTAACCTGAGCATGACATAAATGGTATGGAATAAGGGGTGGATATATGTCCTGGTTTCAGTTAGGACAGAGTTAATTTTCCTCCTAGTAGCTGGTAGGGTGCTATGTTTTGGATTAGGATGAGAAGAGCGCTGATAACATGCTGATGTTTTAATTGTTGCAGAGCAGTGCTTACACCAAGCCAAGGACTTTTCAGCTTCTCGCTCTGTCCTGCCAGCAGGCAGGCTGGGGGTGCAGCAGAAGCTGGAAGCTGGGAGGGGACAGACCCAGGACAGCTGACCCAAACTGGCCAAAGGGGTATTCCATACCATCTGACGTCATGCTAAACAATATATAGGGGTGGCTAGCTGGGTGGGGGGGCCGGCTGCTCGGGGATAGGCTGGGCATCGGTCAGCGGGTGGTGAGCAATTGCACTGTGCATCACTTGTTTTGTACACATTAGTAGTAGTAGTAGTAGTAGTAGTGGTAGTGGTAGTAGTAGTACTATTATTAATATTATTTTCCTGTCTTAATAAACTGTCTTTATCTCAACTCACCGGCTTCACTTTCCCGTTTTTCTCCCCCATCCCAGAGAGGGAGGGGGGAGGGTGAGCGAACGGCTGTGTGGTGTTTAGCTGCCGACCGGGTTAAACCACAATAACAGATAATACATTTATATAGGATTATATACAGAGGAGTGCTGCTTACAGAAGTACTCTTTCTGTTATATTCTAGTAACCAAAGTAACAAAAAGCTATGTATTTCGTTGTTAACTTCACACAAAAGTTCATGTAAATATACAGTCCCTGAATCACTTACCAAATGGATTCACTTACCCATCTTTGTCAGCATTCAATGTAATAAAACCAAATACGAAAATAAAACAGAAGGCAAAGTCATTTCCTTCAGTACTGCATTGATGCTTTAATATATATCCAAATAAATAGTATCAATTACATTGATGAGGAATTGCAAGAGAAATTGTGGCTCACATAACCAAAATTACAGCAAATTGGCTTGCATGCATGTTATTCATTTGCTCTTTTTTTCTCCCCTTACCCATCTTACTGTTTCTAGGGACGGAACAATTGTTCTCTGCCTCTTTCTTCAGTCCTGGTCCTACCATATTATCCATAGTGAAAATAGAGTGTTTTGTTGTTGTTGTTGTTGTTGTTGTTGTTTTCTAATCTTGGGCCCATACCTAGACAGTAATATCAGTTGCAGCCTTACTGAACAGCAGGCCCACTACCTTCATACTCTTTTTCTTCATATGGTTAATAAAACTTCAGCTATGTGGTTTTGTTCCTTGGAACTGGAGAATTTTATTCTGACTATGAGACATTAGACCCCAAGACAAAGATCATGCTAGTCTTTATTTCCTTCCTTCTGGCGCTTTTATTTAACTACACCCTCTTCTTGATTTTTACTTTCCCTTCCAGAAAAATGCTGTTCTACACATTAGAAATGTGCTGTTTCTAATCTTTATTCTTCCTTTTGCTCATTTCTTCATCATGATCAGCAGTACAAATAATATGTCCCTGTTTCTTCTCCTTTAATTGTTACCTGACTTACTCCTAGGGCTATGTTGCTTAATGGGCCATCCTAATTTTCCAGGAGTTGGGCCTCCATCTCCTCCTATTCAGCAGTATCAACAAATCCATACCTATCCTGGCAGCTTCTCTCCTCCTCCAGTTCTTTGAACCTACACTGTATGCTACTGTAGTCTCTAACTTCTGTGCTCTTCAGACTGTATTCCATAAATGCTGTCAGTATCTGCACAGTTACCTTTTTTTTGCCAGTCGGTATGTGGCCTTGTCAGTCATCCTACTATCTGTTGCCTTTTCCTTATTTTTGGAAAAAATTAAATATTTTCCATCCACTGTACACCAATAGTGCTTCTTTTTGTTTTGTTTTGTTTTGTTTTCTGTTCAGTTTGATGATAATCATGTCTCTCTGTGGTTCTGTAGTGCTTCAAAGAACTTTTGCTCCCCTCTGACCCCCTGTAGGGAGCTAAAAGGGAAGTAAAACATAATGACTACTAATGAAGAACAGTATAGTAAGAAATATTGAGATTCTGTCCTTTCTTCTGCAGGAAAGTTAATTCCATCCCCAAATCTTTTCACTTATAGTCTTAAGCAATCCTTCTGTGGACTATACATGTAATTTATTCCAGGCTTTAGAGAGCACAGGCTCCTGAGCAAAAGCCTTTCATAGACAGTATTTCTCACACATTTTATTTCAGAAAATGACACATACCTAATACAGATGAGCAGACCAGAAGTTTCCCATGCAGCAGCACTCACCCACCCCTGTTAGCAGGATCATCTGTTTGCTGGCGACAGGACAATCTCTGCCTACTGCTTCTTGCCCCATCTCTCCTCTTCAGCTGCCATACGGAGATGTGGCACTGCTTTCCCTGCCAGTAGTCTTTCTCTGGGTTACACAGAAAGTAGACCTTACCTAAGTAGTCTTACCTGAGTAGAACGCACAGAACTGAACACCCTCTGCTCAATGCAACACCGAAGTTTGTAATGCTATCTCTTTGGAGGAAAGGCAACATAGGAGAAGTACCATCCACTTCAAACAAAATATCCAAGAACTGGTTACCAGAAAGTCTCCTTCATGACTGCCATCTTTGACAGCTTTTCTAATATATTTTTATCCATGATATTGCAATGATAAAGAACTGGCTAATAGATTACTATGGTTTTGATACAGTTCCCAGAATTAATTTTCCTTCAAATCCAGATGGCAGAAGAGCCATTTTAAGGTAAATTCATACTGTCTAGGAGCCTAACATGAAGGTTTGTGCAAAGTTCCAACATGAAAGCTAGATGTATGTGTGGTTAACAGGGATTGCCTTAGCATATTCTGTAAAGTTGGCTGCCATCATTCAGTAAATGTAAAATTAAAACTTTTGGTAACTCTTCACATAAGATGTACAGAAATGAGACAGTGACTGCAAGTATGAAGGAGTCGACCTCATGTAAAGGTAACAGGACAAAGATCAAAACAGGTCAATTACAAACTGTCCTTGTGTTTGTTTGTTAAGCCTTATTTTTTGTCACCTTTAATTTCTTGAATATGAATTCAGACCATAACCTAGAATGGGTCTCCACTATGTATCAATGGTGTTGAAAAAGAGTTAGGTGTGTCTTTGATTGTTTCATTAATCGTCAAGAAAAGTTGTAACTGCTCTCAGCAACAACAAGTCTGTGAAAGAATATGTATCTGAAGCATTTATTGTACTGTTTGATACGGCAATGCCAACTCTATCATGTAGATCTTTTATTACAACTTTTATTTCTTTTATACTGTGATTCTCCTTGATACAACAAAACTTGTACACTCTGTTAAGGGCTTAGGTGATATCACCACTGTCCAGTGTGTTAAGAAATGACAGAGTATAACATTTGTCCCTATAGCTCTGTAAGTGCACAGCAAATCCAATGTGTCCATCCATGCTGCATAGTACTCAAGTTAGAGCAAATATTACATACACTGTAATGTTGATCTGAATATGCTTTTATGGCCTGAATGTTAAATGTGCATGCCATAGATGTGAATTTAGCACCGTAGATTAAGCAGCAAAGCCACACAGTGAAACTCCTTCAAATTGGTATTCCAGGGTCTGCAGATAGTACTGATAGGCATTACAGCATAAATTGACACGTTGTTTTGCAATCCGTTGTGTAAGAGAATTTTTCTTCCTATTCAACTACAAATATTAAAAATAATATTTTAAGATAATTTCATTACCATTTCATTACCACTACCATCAGGATATTTAAAATTGTCCCAGAAATTTTTTTCTTTTTTTTCTTGAATTTTTTTCTTGAAAGGGTATAAACCAAGGTTATAAAAGACAACAGAAAGACAGCCATACATAATAAGTAAGAAATATAGAGATCTAGAAACTTAGCAGATGTAAGACCTCAGTTTATTAAATATGATTTTGTACAACTTTCCAAAGTCTACAAAAAGCAAGAGAAAATAAGGAGTGCTGTGCATTCGAAATGGAAAGCCTGAAAACAATGTTCTATTTAACAACTAGAAGTTAATTAAACTTTGACTGCTTTTTCATAAATTTATATAAAACTGTCACCACCAATGCTGACTCATTGTTAGCCAATATATTTGAAGATCACAGTGTGCTTTCAGCTATTAATAGATTTGTTGTTGTTGTTGTTATTAGCAGATTCCACAAATACTGTGATTTCCAGAAAAAAAAAAAGCAGCCAAAATAATGAGCTTCAAAAAAAAAAAAAAAAAAAAAGGTTTAATAATGATATTAAGGCTCTTGTAACGATGTTTTTGTACAATTCATACATTACTATGCTGTCTCTAATACTGAACAAAATAATCTAGTAGGACAGGTGTATGTGAGCCACCTCTAAGTTAACAAAGTGTTCAGATAGGTTGAATGGATCTATCTTGCAATGTACCACAATATACCCAAAATTTTATTCTTTATGACCAAATAAAATTCATGAAAAGACAGATGTGACTTACAACTTTGGAAGAATGTGTGTCTGAAACATAATATTAGCATTGTATTATTATTGAGGGTAGTATTCAGCACAAGAAGGATGTGGATCTGTTAGAGCGGGTCCAGAGGAATGCCACAAAATTGATCAGAGTGCTGGAGCACATATCCTGTGAAGAAAGGTTGAGAGAGCTTGGGCTGTTCAGTCTAAAGAAGAAAGGGTGACTTCATTGCATTGTAGTATTTAAAGGGGGCTTATAAAATAGTTGGAGAGAAATTTTTTGCTCAGTCAGATAAGGACAGGACAAGGTAAAATGGTTTTAAACTAAAAGAGGGGAGATTTAGATGAGAGACTGGGAGGAAATTCTTCACTCAGAGGGTGGTGAGGCACTGGCAGAGGTTGTGCAGAGAAGCTGTGGATGCCCCATCCCTGGAGGTGCTCAAGGCCAGGCTGGATGGGGCTTTGGGAAACCTGGTCTGCTGGGAGGTGTCCCTGCTCATGGCAGGGGGCTTGGGGCTGGGTTGTCTGTAAGGTCTCTTCCAACCCAAGCTGTTCTATGATTCCATGATAGTCGTAGTAGTGTCACTATTAGCAATAGCAGTACAATTACCTCCTGACCTCCTTGAAAATTGATGGATGGGAAGAAATGTATGTTTTTATATGTGTTTAACATGCACACATATTGAAGATGCATAGATCACAGAAAAATGTTGAAGACAAAGATATTTGTTTACTTTTTTTTTTTTTTCAGGACCTTGAACAGCATTGTTTCTTTTCTTTCCCCTAGAATGGGGGAGTCACAAGAGTCACATAAGTCACAAGATAATGGGAATATTAGTAATGTTGAAATGAGAGACACTCCAAGTATGTTCCAATCAAAAGTCTGATTTTTCCTCAGCCTTGTATATTATATAAGCATTTAGACCTGACCACAGTGAATATAAAGTGCTGCAAAGTCAAAATTGGAGGTGTTGTGATCATTCTTAAAGCTGCCAGATCAGCTGGTCAGCTCTCTGCTTTTATTAATATTATTTGTTTGTTTATTTTATCCAAATGACTTTATAATTTCTGGCTAAGTGTTTTGTAGCCATTACACTACCACTGGTAAGACCTGCTGAGGGGTGAGGTCAGGAAAGAATTTTCCAGCTCTTTTTATTTTTTTCTACTTTTAATATCTAATTTTAAACACCCATTTTTCAGTTTTGGTCATGCAGATAACAGCATTATAATCATATACTTCTTTCAGAACTCAGTTACGTAAGTTATCTAAACAGATTAATTCACTGAAGCAGAGGGAAAAATAAAGTCATTTGTAGTTTTTCTTCGTTTTTCAATCACAAATGATTATGATAACAGAAAAAAGTATGTTACAGATTTCTATGTATGCGCAGTGAGCAACATCTGCATTAAAAAAAAAGTTAAAATTTCAATGACTAAAATAGCTAAATATTCAAAAGCATATCATAGACAATCAACTTAATACAGCACACAGATTTTTTTAATGGTAGATTTGATTTTGTGTTTTCCTATAGATACCGTTGCTGCTACATATATGAATGCACTTAATGCTGTACTAATTGCACTTAATGTTGTATTACGTTCCCATATCAAAATAAGTTTAAGTCAGTTGTGCCATTATGTAAAGCCCATGAAAGTAAATGAAAAGACTGGTGTTTACTGGATTTCGGATTGTGGGTTTTTTTTTTTTTGCCGTTCCAGAAAAAGAAAAAAAAGTTACAGAACTGCAGATTCACACTTTTTTCTCCTCAAGAAAAAGCAGGAGACAGATATGTCCCCACTGCTGCCTGAAAGGTACTGCTGGTACTTCAATTGCTTCAGTTCAGCTTTAATTTGACAACAGCAAATTGTATGACAAAGAGCAGTTGCAGTTTTCTTATCTTGTACCCAGATTAACAGAAGAATCTATTAAGTGGACTGTCTGATTATACCTTCCTATACTGCAGTGAACCAAAAGAATTTACATTCCTTGTGAGAACTTTAAAGATCCTTTTCTGATATTTAAGCAAACAGCACAGGATGCTTGAGACAGTATCTCACTGTAATAAAGGAATTTCTAATACTGTTTAATTCTGCCTTACTGTTTTGTTGTTGTTGTTACATTAATTGGGTGCTATTTTAAGTTTCTTCTCTGTATTGGTCTAGCCATGGGAAGAGAATCTATGTCTCTTCTCTATTGGTATGTATCAACTGCATAAGGGAGACTGGAAAAAGCTGAGCATTGCTTAGTAAAAGCCTCACAGCTGAAATTATTGAGCTAAACCAGTACTTAATTAAGAGGAGACTGAAGTATCCAAGCAGAGCTTGGAAAAAGATGAAGTGTCTGATTACTGTATGAGAAAGAGTAACAACCAAGTGTTCTCAAGCATCAATAATATAGTTGGTCCGTTTTTCTTTCATACACGATCTTCTGAATGTGCAAAGCGAACTGCCTCTAGTTGCAATACCTTCAAAAATTAAACTGGAGTTTTCTTGTCCAATTCATTGCACAACAGTATGGAAGCTAACCCTTCTTTGATTTAACACCATCAGCCACACAATCTTACCTGTACTCTAGCAAAAATATTGTACATAACCATACCTGCCATACTCTACACTATGTAACACCCCTGGAACAACATATTTCAGAAGCCTCTGGTTCAATTTCCATTTCTGAAACCTAAATATAGAAATTAGTTCTTCTATGAGTTTTGATTATTCCACAACTTAAAAGGCAGATACAAGTCAGCCATTCATATCCAAACATTAGAGAGCATGGAAATGGTTAGAAATGCAGTTCCTATTGATATCCATAAGAACCACCATAAATAATAAATAAATAAATAAATAAATAAATAAAATCAAACCCTTAAGTATTTCAGATCTTGTCTGACATTCATGTCATTCCTTAACTCTCAGTTTGACTGGAACATCACGTTTTCAGCTGAACTGTAAGGAACAGAATTTCTCCTCCATTGAAAGAGGCTGTGGTGTATCTTTCCACCTTATAATCTGGCTCTGAACCTATATGGGAGAAAATAATCCTGCAAACAGAACTAAGAATTAGTAGAGAGGAGAGGCTGGAGAATCTAGACAGAAAAAAAAAAAACACTTTTGGAGCTCTGGATAAGCTCTAGCTTCACCAGTAATATTTGTCAGCACAGTATTTCATCGTGAAGACTTTCTAGCTCTGCATATCCACATTCCAGCTGCTTTGAACTCTGGACTAGTGCTCATTGCTTAAGTAATGTCTTTCCTAGAGCTCCTCTCTCTGATATGCAGTTCACACCTTCAGGGTCATTGGATCAATCAAACAAGCAAAGATTTTCAAAATGTTTGATAAAAACAACCTCTCTTTACATTAGAAAGCAGAAGAGCTATTCAGAAGAGTTATTCAGATATTACGTAAAACAAAGAATATTCATATTGCCAGCCTTCATTTTCTCACCAATCATGATGCTCATGAGATTCATATCAGTGTCACTGCAACTTTTCACTTCTCTTCTGTTGAAGTAAACTCTTCCAACTTATCTTCTTCAGGAAATACTAGCATTTCTTGACTTCTGTAACTCAGTTCCTCGTGTCTTTTCCCTTTTAAGCAGGGTCTTTTTGTATATATATCTCTCTGTGTTTTTAAATATGTGTACCAATGTTTTAATAACTTTAATACATTTTCAATAAGTTTAATTCCCTTCTGGGAATCCCTGTACTCCCATGTGCTTCATCTCCCAACATGTAAAAATGTTAAGCTGGACTTCCCAGCTTCAGACACAGTGTTATTCTACAACACTCTTCTGAAGCTGAGACATTTGGACTAATCACTTTTCTTTGGTCCCTCTGTATATTTTACAGAAACCCAGCCAGTGGTTGAGTGATTCTAGAGGCACTGAAGGATTCAATATTAAGTCAATTTAATATAACCAACAAATTCACAAGCTGTACATAAATACACAAAATCCCAAATATGTACAACTGTGTACTGTCATTTTATACTGTTACCATTTATATCTAGCTTTTTGTTTACAATATTTTAAATGCAGGCACTAGGAGTTCTGAGCTAGGTCAAAATGTAAACCATATTTGGTCTCCGGCCAAAGGATGAGTTTTCTGAGTTATGTGAGCAAATCTGTTCAGCTGCTTTTTAGTTACTATTATGGTAAAAATATCAACAAAACTTGTTCCCTTTATAATGAAATTCTAAGCTACCTCACAAAATAGCTGAAATTAGAAACTTGGCATAGAAATCATCGCCTCTGAGAACAAATTTAAAAATTAAATATGAAAATGGAAAAATCAGGTAAATAAATTACGTTTGTAAAATAAAGTGAGGTGTACTTCAGGAATAATTGAGTAATCACAGCTCTAACTATATATTTTTTAAAGTGGTGTCTAAGAAAAAAAACTGCACATTGGTGGCTTTATTAAGCTCTGTCTGCTAAACATTACAAATCTAAAGTTAGGCATATGAGTTCATATCCAGTATTTTTATGATTACAATAAATTTAAATCCTTCACTTGCTTAACTTCTCAACTTGTGATTCTACTGATCTAACAATTGCATAAATTTTTTCAAGAAAAAACAGTAGGTTTAGAGGCCCACAAGACCCAGCCTGTCTTTTAAAACAGGAGAAAAATTAGAACTAAGATATTTCTCTCATGTGTCATAGAACAGAGACAAAAGACATTACTTCTCTTTTTCTCTGTTTCTGATCACTGTTTAATAGACGTTACATAAACCTCCATAGTCAATCAGCTGCAGCAATAAAAAAAAATATTCTGCACTATCCCATTCTGCAAAATGAATGTGGTATTCAATGCAAAACACAGAACATCTTTCATTTCAGTTTTTTTAAAGAATAAAAAGGAAGTGAATAAATCCCTGTAATGCAAAATACTGAAATTAATAATAACCACTATCATTTACTACCACCTCCATAAATGTACTACATTTTTCTATTTCTGTAAAACTATAAAGTTTTGTTGTTGTTGTTGTTTAGATACTTTTTGCATTAGATATCTGTTGAGTTCTGTACTGGGCATCCTCAGATGTGTCTTCAGGGATAAACATATAGACACATGCAAACATACCAGACTTTTATTGTTCTAAACTGTATAGAATTGTGTAAGCATGGCATGTACATGTGGCTTATAACCAGCTAAACAAAGCTGCCAAACCTTAACCTATTTGCTTTTCTCTGTGTGCATATGCTCATGCAAGATTTCTAATCATACAGTTGTACATAACTATGAAGCTATATTAGTCATGGAGATCTGTGGAAAAAACATCTTGGTAGACCCTCATGATCACAGTGGAAAAAGAAGTACCAGGTAGGCTTTCACTTACAATATTCTAACTTACTCTTTCAGGTGAAATATTCAGGTGAAATATTAACACTAGATTATGGAGCTGCACTCAAAACCACACTGATACAAATAATTTGCTTTTTGATGGAGAGCCTCTGATATGGCAACAAATATCACAGTGTTAATATAACAGGAATTAAATTACCAATTTATCATGATGACTTTCAGAGCTAGATCTGAAACAGATCTTGGAGACTGAACCCATGGAAGTCAAAATAGCTGCAATGAGAGAGAACACGACTTGTCTAGTTCCTGTCTGAAATAAACTTTGTAGTGTATTTTCATAGATAAAATGCTCTTTTGGTTTGTTCATTAGGTTTGATATTTCCTATGACAATTCACCATGATCCGATCTCTTAACTCACTTGGGACACAACTTCCTTTGACATCATTGGTGCTAAGTCTGACCCCTACTGAAAAATCTTGAATCATATGAATCATAAAAGTTAGTATTCATGAGCCAGGTGTAGACAAACTTGTACCTTTATACTTTTTTTATGATACATAAAACACCTCTAAAAATGTAAAGTCATATAGTTATACATATTTCAGACTTCAGAACAACAGAATAAAAACTGCTTTTGAATAACAAAATGGAAAAGTGTGTTGAGACATTTCTGAAGTTACTGGTATTTTTTATTCTTTCATCTTAAGGTGAAGAAGAAAAATGTCCACAATGAAAATCACATTTGATGTATACCTAAACTGAAGAGAAATATTAAGCTTTTTTTGAACATTTATGTGAAGAGCTAACCTACCAGAGTCATTTTAAGAGCTTTTGCTGTTGTTGTTGTTTTTATTAGCACCTTTGCAGCTCTGGTACAATAGTAGTGCAATTCAACTTAATTCAATAAAAGCACACAGAGCAAACTCATGAGAGGTTACACTAGTTGAAGAACAAGGGATAAGGCACTTGTGCGAAGATGTCCATAAAAACTCAGCCAAACCTGCTAAAGTTCATATAAAAAGATAAATATATGATAGTAGAATTTTGCATATATGCAGTCTATATTTTTCTGTGCTGTAGAAACAATAACAAGTAAATCTTTGCTACTCTTCCCTGTGGAGTAAGTATTGCTAAAGGGAAATTTTAAAGAAACAAAGATTTAGTGACTCTTTCAAAATATCTGCATTAGTATTGAAACTAGTAATACAACCTAGGTTTATTTGGTTTCCAGGTGAGATTTTTATGCTATACTACCCAGCTTTTTCTTTTTAAATAAACAAACAAAAACGCCAGCTGAGTTGAATTTGGATTGGGCTTTTAAAGCCCTGATCACATTTAAGTGATGTCATATAGAATGACAGAAGCAGCAAAACAACTAAAGCCCAATTCAGAAATTGAAATCTGAACACTGTAGACCTTCACTTTGCTGTTGTCCATATTGTTAAGACTGTCCATAAGTGGCTTACAACAATTATTTTTTAATGAGCATGCTAAATATCTGGCCAGTTCTATGATAACCCAAGAGATCAGAAAAGCTCTGGGAGACCAGTTGCAGCGTCTTGTGTAAATAATATACAGTTAATAAAGCACTTAATAAATATTTTAAATATTCTGATTGTGTATTAAATGGGGGAAAAAAAACAGTTCCAAAGGAACCATTCCATCTCAAGATGAAAAAAAAAAAAGTTCATTTTTTAATTTTCTATAAGGCATACATTTGCCTAAAAAATAAAAACAAAGCCAATAAATTACATTTAAGAACTCTATTTAAAGACACTCATAGAGAGACTTACACTGACAAAATCCAGGAAATTCAAATGTGGAAGTAGAAACATAAATGTAAGAGGGGTGTAATTCATGCCATTATACCTGTTTGAAACAATTTGTGTGAGTTAAGGATGGACTGCCAGCATAAACTTTGAATTTATTGGCTTTTGTTGCTTTAAATCAGACCCTTCACATTATTTAAACATAGTTTTTGTATTTAATATTCAGAGCGATAGAACACGTACATTTGGTTGCAGATAGATACATAATTCATGTTGGTAGGAAGCATACCTTATAACACTTAAGTGGTTTATTAAACTTGTTTCATCTGATACGGGATAAATTCTGTAATTGACAGCAAGTCATAGGCAGATCCTACATCTATCATATTTAAGATTACCTTATGTTATAGAAACTATTCTGCTTTGGCCTCCCAAGGGCTTTTTTTCAGGAAAGAAAATATATGAAATACGTTAATGTTGTTTAAAAATGACTTAAACCTGAACTCCTACATGAAATTAGTTTAGTGGTCTCCACTCAGTCCCTAGCAGGCTGTTGAGTATGTCAGAAAGACCATCACACAGAATTTGATGCCAATCAGTAGGACCAGCAGTCCTAAAATGAGGCTTGGCAATGAACCTGGGGATGCTGAGCGACCTCTTATTTTAGGGACCAGGCCCTCTTCAAGTCAGAAAGGATGTCATCTTGAACAGGAAAATTATTTCTCTGTTTTTGAGCTCCCTCCCAAATTTATAGTATAATTATTTTAGAGTATGCCTACGTGATGAGCATGGATAACAATAAGAAAGTAAACAGGATTGTATCTCTCAGGCTGTGGATTCCATTTGGATCTACCGAAACCAGAATTTTATTTCAAGTCTTCTTGCATGTCTGTTATCTATCTAGCTTTACCAAAGTGGACTAGGAAGAGTCATAGGGTAGAGCAGCTTGTAACTAGATTGGGGTGTTATAAGTGTAGAGGTCTAACATTTACTTTCTCATATTTTGTCATTATGTTGTCAATCATACTGGATTAAAATGCTAATAGCCAGCAATAGTTTGAGTCTGCTCCCTGGTTGACTACTGATAACTCTAGACTGATACTCAGGTCTAGAATTCCTAATATATGTCTAAAATTAGTAGGTTGGTCAGTGTGAGTAAAATATCATAAACATGGCACAACTGAGGTTTAAAAATCTTCATTTTTTTAAAGAATAGATTAAGATAGACTATCAACTAAGTGAATATCATACAGTATTTTTGCTTTAACTGCTGTTGTTTTTTGTTTTGTTACTTTGGTAGTCAAGTTGCACCAAGACTGGAATAATGATTGTTTAAGAAAAGTATTTCTCAAACTTGTGCAAATCATGGTCATCACTAAGAAAAGTAGAACCCCATTGCTAAGATGTCTCCGTACTTAACATGTTACTAAATAACTTTCTGAGATGATATTATCCGAACTTTTTAAAAGCTTGTGAATAGCAAGACCTTTAATGTTTATATCTGAAGTGCCAACTCAGATTCCAAATGACAGTGACAATGAAAATGAACAGAGCAGAGCACACTGCAGCTGTGCTAGTTCAAGGTCACTGCCACTGAAATATGTTACACTAGTAACTCTTAAACTATGTTTGAAATATTTCTACTTAATTACAATTTCTGGAAACTTAATTTAAAGACAATAGAATGAGAGGGAATCTGAGCTAGAATTGAAAAGTCTACTTTTCTTCCTTCGACACATACCAGTTCTTTACCACGAAAAGTTGTGCTGGTACACAGAGATCTCATAAAGCAACAGTCACAGGAAGATGTCTGAAGAGGTCCATGAAAGAACATGAGTTGGACTAGACAGGTAAGCTTTCTGTTTGTGGTAGTATTTGTAACAGATGCCTTTTTCTTCATTTCTACCTAAAAAGAAACGACATATTTAGAAGGATTTCCCAAGAGTTCCATAAAAAAGGTTGTTGCACACTACAAAGTAAAGGAGACTCCAAGAAAATGCTCATTTTGGGAGACATTAAATGAGCAAACCATCTTGAGTACCCTCATCTATCTATATGTAATAGTGTGCAGATATCTGGCCACCTGGGTGTTTCCTTTCACATTTATGTTAGGTTCCCTTTCTGTGAGTTCAGATTTTCATTTGAGTGGTTCCTCATTACGTCTCTTCAGAATCATATTACTCTTGATAAAATTATTGTATTATGCATTCACCGACTTTCTTAAGTTCGTGGTTTACAAGGTACAGACATTTACAGAGATACAAATTTTGGATCATGGGAGAGCATTTAAGTTTCTGTTTGTTTTCATCTTTGTATTCATGATTTTGAAGTCTCAGATCCTAATTATGTACAAGGAGCAGTAGAACGTGATATATGACACCAACCTGAATGTCACTGAAACATATTATTTTGTAAGCAAGTAGTAAGAAAGTTAATGGTAAAGCTTTAATGGAGCTTTAGGGTCTGATTCCACAAACTTTCTTGACAGCAATGATCCTTTTTTTATATTAGTAACTTTACTGTCAGCTAAGATCACTCAGGAGACTAAATTCTGTAGAACTAGGCTCAGATTTCAGGTGAACAATCATCTTCTCCATAAATAGATTATCATTTTTTCTTTAATTGGATGATAATGAGAATATTCTCCTATTCTGGAGACATTTTAAAACATCCTGCAGTTTTCTCTAATTGATACTTAATTTATCAGAGCAACAAAATAAGGTTTTAACCACTTTTAACAGTGCACTAAATCTTCAAAAGCAGCTTAGATCTCAAAGAAATTAAGTTTCTTAGGAAGAAGTCCAGCTGAAAGCCTATGGAAACACATTTCTTTTAATTCTGTATCAAATCAAGACAATGTTCTGGACATGGGATGGGAGAGAGAAAAAAATGGCTTGTTTTCACTGAGCCATTCAATAAAACAAAAAAAAACCAAACAAACAAAAAACAAACAAACAAACAAAAAAAACAAACAAACTGTTAGAGCAAGGAGATTATGTGAGAGACAAAGAATAAGGAACCCAGTTGGCTTTGAGATAAGATATGACTGACAAGTGAAAAGAAGCTTGTGAGTGTCGTTGTAATGGAAGAATCCAACTAAGGGTTATGACATGCTGGCTCCATGTGGAAGTAAAGAACTTACAGTCCTACAGTCCTCAGCAGAGAAGTTACAGTTCTCAGAAAATGTGCCTGGCTGTGATGTTGCTCCTTCAGGGCACCCAAAGAAAAGGGAAAATTTCAGTCTGATAGACAAATGAAAAGTATCAGATTTACTTTTACTCCAAAGCAGAAAATCTTCTTTGGCTCTAAAATAAGAAGTGGAGTAAGGATGAAAATAATCTTTATTTCTTTTGAGGAGATAGCATAAATATTTTGGATATAAAATATTTTTGAAATTTTTTACGATTTTAATGGCTGTTCACACAGATGATTCTTTTCCACTGGGATGTAGAAAATAAGCCTTTTTTCATACTCTGTCTTTCTGTTGATCCAAGAGACCTCCAAAGTTAGTGCTGTAGAAACAGACACAAATCATCTAATGCACAGCAAATTTCCCTGGCACTGTGTTTCATTCTGATGTGTCTTGAACTCAGTTTAACGACAGTAGGATCAGTTTGATGTTATTGGCTGTAGGCCCTAGTCTGAGAGGTGCTGAAAGATCTTCTTCTCTTCTCTTATTCTGATCACAGAATGCTCAGCACTCCCAGACTCCCCCTGGCCCCAGTAGAAATCCAGAAATTCAGGATGCTTAACACTTTCCAGGACTGAGCCCAGGTGGATATAAACAGCCATCAGTTAATTCTACAGTTTTTCAGCAGTTGTGAAACATACCATGATACGTCTGTTTTTGAACAGCTGGAAAATTATGTTGTAACTAAAATTCCGTCATTCAGCTTCCCATGGAATGTGTTTTGCTCTGGGAGCTGAGAGACAGTCTGAATAGTGGCTAGATACACTCCCATCATAGTCATAAATGTCACAGTATTTGGGAGTGCCAGGGTGGTTTCAAGACAAAGTCATTTTTTTAGTGACATTCATTTTATTGTGTATCTAATGCAGGTTTTATAGTATTTTAGGTATAAAATACAGAAATACAGAAATGAAAAAGTGTTTATTACCCCCCCCCCCCTTTATTTTTTTGTGGTGTAATTATGCATTCTACCCATTCTTACTTTTCTCCTCCGATTATAAATCCTGAGGGTTTTTCCCTTGTGAGCCAAATTCTGCTATCTTTAGTAATCTTGATGGGCTGCTACATCAGCCTACAAAGTAATCTCAGTGGGACAAATTCATGTCTCCAACAGACCCACGTAAATTGAAAGCAATATTATAATCACAACTATACCAAAAGCAGAATTTGGCACAGTGGGAAGATATAAAAGAGTGAGGCAGGCAGTATTTGCTTCACGATATTTGCCCCTAAACACTTTTTCTTCTTGCACTTTTCTTGGAACCGCAGTATTGTGTTTGTTAACCTACCTTGTATAACTGAATGAACAGAAAAAGGTGAGTGATGTTTACAGTTTCCTTTACTGGAAAAGCTGTCACCCTTCATTCCTCACTGAAGTCAATGGAAGCTAAATGTGTTGGAAAGAAATGTGGCATGAGGTCTCCACTGTGTAAGTTACCTTCCAGTGCATTACAAAGTGTAGATGGAAAGGGCTTATATCTAAATAAAGGCCAGTCAACGACCACACAGGTTAGACCAGAAGGAGGTCATGTCTAATTTGTGTCCATAGTGAAAGGTCTCCTAACAATGGTCTGGGAACCAGTTTAGCACACCTCAAACTCTGTCAGATTTGAGGGCAAGTAGCCTTTTCTAAAAGATCTACCACAGTATATATCTAAGTTGCTTGTAATACTGGAATTGTTTCTTACACTAAGGAAATTATCTTCCAAGACTCTCCAGTCTACGTAAGTCACACTGCTGCAATATAGAATGTTACTATGGGCAAATAAGTCCAGTTGTAGACTACTCTAAGAAGTGATTTTTCAGCCTGTTCTATATAATACTTCTGTTTCCACTCAGGAGCTTAATGTCTGAAAATGTAACCTCAAACACTTAGAAAATATTAGGTATATCCAGTTATGAATTTGATATTTAACATAGTTCTGCAGCAAAATTCACCCGAATTCAATGAGTCATGTGTTCTAATCTCATAATAGAGGAGTCTGATTGAAGATAATGAGAGTTTTGAATAAAGAAGAATTTCAGAAGCCACCACTTGAAATGTGTAATGGGAGATTTCTGAAATACGGGGAACAAATATTTTATGATTTTAACATTTTGATACTATAAAAAAATTATATATATTATAGTGCCTTGTCAGTGATTTTGATTTTCATGAAAATTGGAAGATTGTTTGCATTACAAGGTGTCTTCTAAATAACAACAGAACTATCACAGGATAACAGGCAGGTAGATAATTCTCAACACTGCACAAAAAAATGTGCTTAAACACTATGCATAAGACACTGCCCTAGTAATACAAGCACAAGCACAATACATTCTTAATTCTAAGGTCAGGATCCTACATAAGCTCATGTATATGGTGAATTGTTCATGCATGAACATTAACTTTGAAGACAGTAATTTATTCATAGGCACAAATACAGCACACAGATAAACACCATGTACTTTAATAAATTAATCTTTGACAAAGTGTGGACAGGTTTTTTTATTATTATTAATATTTTATTTTATAAGGAAAAAAAGAAAAAAAATCTTGCAAGTTTTTCCACATGAAATACATCATGAAGTGTAAGTTACTACATTAATGGGTTGTTACCAAAATTGTGCATAAGGGTATAAGAAATGGAATATGTTGCTTTATCTTCTAAGCAATAAAAATACATTGGGGCAAATTCTAAATTTTTTTCTGAAGGTCCAATTTTCAGTGAATAAACACTGAACAAGAACTTCAAAATATGACTTTTTTACCAATTGTTTTGGATTACTTCACACATTTGTGCTATTAACACTTTAAATTTACATAAAAATGTCTGGCAGAACAGAACAGTTTACAGTCTCAGGATCTCACTGGTATGGAGGTGATTTTGTGAAATAAGCCTTAGGAGTTTTCTGGCTTTTAAAATCTTCATAAAACGCCAAGATTCTTCTATTTCTTTCTCACAAAAGCAGAACTCTTCAAGGAACCCTGGCAGAGTTTTCCTTTGGCCACTCTGCAACAAGAGGCAAGGTTACAGCCCCCGGGTAACCAGCAAAGGAAAGGTGAAATTTTGAATTTCTAACTCCACAGAGATCCACAAGAGGAGTGGATGTTAAAGTTCAGTTTGCTGTATGGTCGTCACACTCTCTTCAATGTCTTTTAATCACCCAGACTGCTTGCAGAAGACCATTAGAGCTATGCTGCCACCAGCACATAAAAGCCCTCTGGATTTTAAAAAGTAGTAGCACAGAGCCTGCAGTTTGATGGTTCACTAATTGCTTTTTGTACCTATTCACAAATCACTATATTTCTGTTTCCAAAGACAAGAGGCTGATTTTGTAGGAAGCACGTTTTTAAAGGTTTTGTTTATCCTGTATATCACAGAATTACCAAAATGTCTCCTTCTTTCATGATAACAGAGTCAAACTCTGGGTGAAATGTTTCATGATAATAATCCGCAAGTCAGATGGTAAACATGGGAAACCTTACACAGCAACAGATTGTATCAAAATGATTATACAATACGGAAAACATTGATGATAAATCAAAAAAGGTCTATAGCATTCAAGAGTCAGTAGTATCATCAAAAAAAAAAAAGTTTGCATTTGTTTCTTATTTTCTCTGCTTTAAATACAAGTAGTAAAAATAAGCTCTAGAAAGAAAAATACCTGTAACTTCTACCTGCAAATAAATAAAGAAATAAAAGTACATGCTTGTTTAAATCAGAAGGGGGAAAAATGAAGGCCACTTACGTTTTCACTTTCTCTTCTATTACTTTATTTAGAACAAAATTATGGCTAGCCAAATATGTGTATTAGTTGCTACATTTTTAAAAGGAAAAATACAGAAGGTATAGTCTCACTAAAATGAATGCTTTCCTTTTCTGACTGTAGCATTCACTTTATTTTTTTCTGTAAAACCATTGCAACATATCATATATACTCTGATGTAATTGTTTATAAATCCACTTTATTTTTTCTTAACAAGGAAGGCAGATGGCAAAACCACACTGAGAACTTTTTTTTGCAGCTGATGGCTTTTAAAAGCATCCATAAGGTTATCTTGGTGAATCTGCTGCTTGTACAAGATCCCTGATGGTCTTTCTTATCATTGCATGTAATCATTGCATGTACCATTTCCTTTAAGTAGGAAACCATTTCAAATATTGTTTCTTAAAAGCAACTTCCCCAGCTGGAACACTTAATTAATACCTCTAGTTCCGATCCTTCGACCAGGATGGGATGTTGTAGGTTTTTTTTCTACTTATGTATTTGCCTGGATATAGAAGGAACACTTTTGATAATCTGCCTTTAAAACTGGACTGAACCTCAACTGAAATGATAATAAACAATTTCCACATATTTATATATATATCTACAATTTCCACATATTTCCACATAGTTCTATATATATACAATTTCCACATATTAATATATATATATATCCATGAAGCAACAATAAAAAAAAAAACTGTCAATATTAACTGTGCAGTACATCACTTCCCAGCAGTGCACCTTTCCCTTTACGTGGAGGTGAGCATGGCAGCACACCTGGGAAAGACACCCCTGCAAAGGCAATGGGTGCTCACAGGGAGCCGTCTGCAGGCAGAGGCAGTTTTATACCAAGAGCTGTCCAACACTCTCACCTCCATAAATACCAACGGCACGTGTGTGCACAGAGGGAGAGAGACAGATTTTCAGATTTCCCCCTGCATTCTGGTAGGACAAAAATCAGATAAAACAATGTAAATTCATATAAACCATGCCATTGAGGTGTGAGAAAAGCCTACTTATTATACCCTCTAGCATAAGTAACAGTAAATACTTGCAGAGTAGATGTGTCTGTGTCTTTCATGGGTGAAGACACAGACTGTGATTCTGGTTCAGAATATCTAGAACCCAAACTATCCCACATGGATACGCACGACAATTTTTTTCCACCAGCTGTGCTGTGAGATCATTGTGCTCAGAAGATCTGTATGCTTAGATACACACTGCACACATTTGTCCTGCAGCACTGAAGATTTTTAGTAAACCAGTGCTGCTGAAAGCACAGTAACTTCCATATTTTTCAATGGATACTTGTAAGCCAAACAAGACACAGTAATGGAGTGCAGCCAGCCAGTCCAGTTGGGTCCAACTCCATTGAAACTCCTGCCTGCCTAATCCCCATTCCCAGTCTCCATCTCATAGAATCATTTGAGTTGGAAAAGACCTCCAAGTCCAACCCTTAACCTAGTACTGACAAGTTCACCTCTAAACCACGCTACTAAGTTCTACATCTACATGTTTCTTGAAGACCTCCAGGGATGGTGACTCCACCACTTCCCTGGCCAGACTGTTCCAATGCTGCACAACCCTTTCAGTAAAGAAGTTTCTCCGAATATCCAACCAAATCTCCTTCCCTGACAAACCCTGGCATTCATGGACTTACAGACAGAAGGACACATGTTTTTTAAGGAGTGTCCTGTAAGTGATTCTTTACCTCATACATGTGTCTAACAACAGATCCACCACACTAGAAATAGTGATAGAAATCTCCTGACACACAAAACTTGCTTAATTTGTGCTCGAACCCAGATTCTAACTGCAAATTGTGCTGACAGCTATCTGTACCTCAGAATACAGTTCGGTACAGGCAGTTGCTAAAGGAAGCCTCAGGAAGCAGGAACAGTCAAGGTTAAAGGAGAAAGAAGGGGACTTTTCTCAGCTGATTAATATCCCTGCTGCTTCGTGGTGATGGGTGACCCCTGAAGGGACTGAATTAGATAGACATAAGTCCATGTCAAGGCAAAGGAACTACTTAGAGCATATACACCAGTGCTTTCTCCAGTCAACTTCACCTCTCCACCTCAAACACATATGAAGCCTAAGCGGTGCTCCCTTCTCCTGCTTCATTCGTCGGAGCTCTCATAAGCTTAATTTGTGGTGGCTGTGGTCCCCAAAACATGCCTTGAATTCATTGCCCCAAAAAGAATTCAAGAATTATAGATTGAGGCAAAAAAGTTCATCAGAGTCTGAGAGGGAAGTACTGCTGGCAGTGGACTGTAGGACCATAGTATAATCCAGGTAGGAATTCCAACCTAATCCAACCTCCTACTCAAAGCAGTAAACTTTGGGAATCTCCTGCATTGCAGTGTTTTTGTCAGAAATACATGCTGTATTTCATTCCCACCTATGGGACAGCGAGGAAGAAGATTGATTTTTGTTGCAACAACATACCAGAAGAAATAAGGCAACCAAGCACCTTAAAAATCAGATTCCAGCCTATGGCATACAATGTACACAATTATATTTCTTCCCAGGAAACCTGAACTATACTAATTATAATTTACATTACAATTAGTTTAGGATTTTGAGAATTAGTGGGAAAATATTTAACCATTCCATACTTTTTATTAGAATTGTGACTGAATCAGAGACAGGGCTGACTATACAATACATCACTGGCTAAATTCTTCAGTTTACAAGTGTCTAAAACTGTTTTTGTCTTCTGGAAATTGCTTATATTCACCTTAAAAGTGTGAGACAGTAGAGGAATATGCCCTAAATCTCTACAGAGATCATGTACCAATACTTTGATAAATACATATATATATAACATGAATGGTATGGAGAAAATAAATTAACATTTTCTGATCAAGTAACAGAAAAGAGTGGTGTAAAATTTAATATGTTTAATGTAGACAAATTCAAAACAAATTTAAATAAGATTTATTTATACAACAAATAATTGGATTGAGGAACTCTTTGCCACACAAAGTTGGTAAAGCTAAGAACTTGGTTAAGATTTCAGACTAATGGGTTATAGAAATAAAGTGAATTCTGTGGTCATCATAAGTAAAGTTAAGAGAAAAAATGGAGTGAATATGACACCTTTTTCTCACAGTCTAACTATTGAAGAAAATTCTCTTTTCCAGTTTCTGTAGTATCAGATGTTGGAGACAGAGTATTGGATCAGTTCCAGAATGACAGTTATAATTTTATGTTTGTCTTTAAGGACAATTTAATAACAGACTTGAAATTAGTACCTGCAAAAGCTATATCAAATGTAGGAGGGAAACATCAATTCATATAGCATGATAATAGTAAAATTCACTGTTATACAAGTTTGTAGAGCCAAATATTGTGGCTAAACAATATTTACCCTCAGTAAGTTTGCAGATGACACCAAGCTGGGGGGAAGTGTCGATCTGCTGGAGGGTAGGAAGGCCCTGCAGAGGGACCTGGACAGGATGGGTCAATGGGCAGAGGCCAATGGGATGAGGTTCAACATGGCTAAGTGCTGGGTCCTGCACTGTGGCCACAACAACCCCATGCAACACTACAGGCTTGGGGCAGAGTGGCTGGAAAGCTGTGCAGAGGAAAAGGATCTAGGGGTGCTGGTTGATGCTCACCTGAACATGAGCTGGCAGTGTGCCCAGGTGGCCAAGAAGGCCAACGGCATCCTGGCTTGTATCATGAATAGTGTAGCCAGCAGGACCAGGGAGGTGATTGTCCCCCTGTACTCTGCTCTGGTGAGGCCACATCTTGAGTACTGTGTTCAGTTTTGGGCCCCTCACTACAGGAAGGACATCGAGGCCCTGGAGCATGTCCAGAGAAGGGCCATGAAGCTGGTGAAGGGCCTGGAACACAAGTCCTGTGAGGAGCAGCTGAGGGAACTGGGTTTGATTAGTCTGGGGAAGAGGAAGCTCAGGGGAGACCTTATTGCTCTCTACAACTACCTGAAAGGAAGGCGTGGGGAGCTGGGGTGCAGCCTCTTCTTGCAGATAACTAGTGACAGGACTAGAGGGAATAGCCTCAAGTTGCACCAGGTGAGGTTCAGGTTGTATATTAGCAGAAATTTCTTCTCAGAAAGAGCAGTCAGGCATTAGAACAGGTTGCTTGGAGAGGTGGTGGAGTCACAGTCCCTGGGGGTGTTTAAGGAAAGGTTGTACGTGGTGCTTAGGGACATGGTTTAATGGCTGACATTGGTGGTTGGACCAGATGATCTTGGAGGTCTTTTCCAAGCATAATGATTCTATCATTCTGACTCTAAACATTATTAAAATCTAAGTAAATTTATGATAAATAAAAAACTTTACAGTATTGTCTTCTAACCAAAAAGCAATCAAAATTTATGTACATTTAGACTAGTTTATTGCCTTAGGAATTCTGTATTTCACAACTGAACGCGTATCCAGTAGGAAGATGTGGACTGTCAGGTATTCTGTGTATGAACGGGCCTTGTTCACTGGTCCTCCTGCTCAGCACTACCTGCTGATGGATGTCATAAACCTGTGTTCTTATGAAGTGTAAGGCTCCAGGAAAAGAGAATATTAGATGCTGCATCCCTCTGATATTAACCTAAGGATACAGGATCTTTTCCTGTGATTACAAATGACACAAGAAAAACTACACATTTATCTCAAATGACATACATTTCTGATTCTTCCTATGAAAGAAGAGCGCATTTCATTGGATAAATGATCTGATTTTCCTACAGCTGTGTCTCTCCACTTAAAAAAAAAAAAAGAAAAAAAGAAAAAAAAGAAAACTGAACAAAAATACTCTCCTTCCTAATTTTGATCGTCGTTAGAATAATTTTTTTTGAAAGATCAGAGTGAAAGTCTTGTACTATCTAACCAAGTATTTTAGCTGTTAGAATAAAATTACTGATTACTTCGATTTCCAAAAGGGTGTAGTGTGCGGTGTGTTGTAACAGAGTGGTTTTGAATATAAGCTTTAATTCTGGAGAAGGTTGGCTAAATAATAAACGTTTTTTTCTTTAACTAGTGTGCCATGCATTCTGTTGCACATTTGATCAGTGTTAATTTACAGAGTTCCAGAGTATATCAAAGAATCATAGAATCATTAAGGTTGGAAAAGACCTCCAGGATCATCTGGTCCAACCATCCCCTACCACCAATATCATCCACTAAACCATGTCCCTAAGCACCATGTCTAACTTTTCCTTAAACACCCCCAGGGACAGAGACTCCACCACCTCTCTGAGTAACCCCTTCCAATGCCTGACTGCTCTTTCTGAGAAGAAATGTCTCTTAATTTCCAACCTAAACCTGCCCTGGCACAACTTGAGGCCATTCCCTCTAGTCCTGTCACTAGTTACCTGTGAGAAGAGGCCGACTCCCAGCTCCCCACACCTTCCTTTCAGGTAGTTGTAGAGAGCAATAAGGTTTCCCCTGAGCTTCCTCTTCTCTAGTCTAAGCAACCTCAGTTCCCTATGTCACTACCTTCCTTCCCACAGGGAACCCCTTTAAAATCAGTCCAGTCAGTACCAGTGATTAGTACAATTTGTTATCATAAAAATATGCCTTGTATTGCATAGCATTTAAACTTTTAATCCTATATATCATGTATACTATCAAGACTATATAATTGCAGGGAAGTATCTGAATTGAATCATAGAATCACAGAATCATAGAATCATAGAATATCCCGAGTTGGAAGGGACCCATAAGGATCATCAAGTCCAACTCCTGGCACCGCACAGGTCTACCCAGAATTTTAGACCATGTGACTAAGTGCACAGTCCAAATGCTTCTTAAATTCAGACAGGCTTGGTGCAGTGACTATGTCCCTGGGGAGCTTGTTCCAGTGTGCGACCACCCTCTTGGTGAAGAACCTCTTCCTGATGTCCAGCCTAAACTTCCCCTGCCTCAGCTTGACACCATTCCCGCAGGTCCTATCACTGGTGATTAAGGCGAATAGGTCAGCGCCTGCCTCTCCATTCCCCCGCGCGAGGAAGTTGTAGACTGTGATGAGATCTCCCCTCAGCCTCCTCTTCTCCAGGCTGAACAGGCCAAGTGACCTCAGCCACTCCTCGTATGTCTTCCCCTCTAGGCCCTTCACCATCTTCGTCGCCCTCCTCTGGACACTCTCCAACAGTTCAATGTCCTTTTTGTACTGTGGTGCCCAGAATGGCACACAGTACTCGAGGTGAGGCCGCACCAGTGCAGAGTAGAGCAGGGCAATCACTTCCCTCAACCGACTAGCAATGCCGTGCTTGATGTACCCCAGGGTACAGTTGGCCCTCCTGGCTGCCAGGGCACACTGCTGGCTCATATTCAACTTGCTGTCAACCACTACCCCCAGATCCCTCTCTGCAGGGCTGCTCTCCAGCGTCTCGTCGCCCTGTCTGTACTGGTAGCCAGGGTTGCCCCATCCTAGGCGCAGGACCCGGCACTTGCTCATGTTAAACTTCATGTGGCTGGTGATCGCTCAGCTCTCCAATCTGTCCAGATCTTTCTGCAAGGCCTTTCCACCCTCAGCCAAGTCTACAACTCCTCCAAGTTTGGTGTCGTCGGCAAATTTGCTCTGAACACCTTCTAGTCCTACATCCAAATCATTTATAAAAACATTGAAGAGGACTGGCCCTAAAATGGAGCCTTGAGGGACCCCACTAGTGACCATCCACCAGCCTGATGTGGCCCCATTTACCACAACCCTTTGAGACCTGCCTGTTGATTTGTATGATTTATCAAAAGTTTTTAGGGCTGGTTTGGAAGAAGACAGAATTTGTCACCAAAAGATGCAATAGCTGCAACCAAGTTCCTAAAAAGAGTACTGTGGATTCCAGTTTGTCAATAGAATGTATGCCTGTTTCTCCTTTTTCAGTAGGCTTGAACTTTAAGAAGTGGAGATGAGTTTCAATTATTTTTGTATATCTCAAGAATTTTTGTCATACTTAGCTGCCACACTATATCTTTCCTTGTTATCTGTTGGTCATCGTGCATAGAAAAAGAATGACAGAATCACAGAATCG
The DNA here is from genome assembly GCF_964211835.1 of Anser anser. NCBI lineage: Eukaryota > Metazoa > Chordata > Aves > Anseriformes > Anatidae > Anser > Anser anser. The sequence goes on from NC_139723.1 coordinate 52,343,735, forward strand.
TCTAGGTTGGAAGAGACCTCCAAGATCATCTAGTCCAACCTCTGTCCTAACACTAACAAGACCTCCACTAAACCATACCACTAAGGGCTACATCTAAACGTCTTTTAAAGACCTCCAGGGATGGTGACTCCACCACCTCCCTGGGCAGTCCATTCCACTGCCTAACAACCCTTTCAGTAAAGAAGTTCTTCCTAATACCCAACCTAAAACTCCCCTGGCGCAACTTTCGCCCATTCCCCCTCGTCCTGTCACCAGGCACGTGGGAGAATAGACCAACCCCCACCTCTCTACAGCCTCCTTTAAGGTACCTATAGAGAGCGATGAGGTCTCCCCTGAGCCTCCTCTTCTCCAGGCTGAACAACCCCAGCTCCCTCAGCCGCTCCTCGTAAGACTTATTCTCCAGACCCTTCACCAGCTTCGTTGCCCTTCTCTGGACTCTCTCAAGCACCTCCATGTCCTTCTTGTAGCGAGGGGCCCAAAACTAAACAGTACTCGAGGTGCGGCCTCACCAGAGCCGAGTACAGGGGAACAATCACCTCCCTAGACCTGCTGGCCACACTGCTTCTTATACAAGACAGGATGCTGTTGGCCTTCTTGGCCACCTGAGCACACTGCTGGCTCATATTCATCTGACTATCAACCAGTATTCCCAGGTCCTTCTCGGCCAGGCAGCTTTCCAACCACTCATCTCCCAGCCTGTAGCGCTGCTTGGGGTTGTTGTGCCCCAGGTGCAGGACCCGGCACTTGGCCTTGTTGAACTTCATATAGCTGGCCTCAGCCCGTCGGTCCAGCCTATCCGGATCCTCCTGCAGAGCCTTCCTTCCCTCGAGCAGATCGACACACGCACCTAACTTGGTGTCATCTGCAAACTTACTTAGGGTGCACTCGATCCCCTCATCCAGGTCATCGATAAAGATATTAAAGAGAACTGGCCCCAGCACTGAGCCCTGGGGGACTCCACTAATAACCGGCCTCCAACTGGATTTGGCTCCATTCACCACAACTCTTTGGGCCTGGCTGTCCAGCCAGTTTTTAACCCAACAAAGCGTACACCAGTCCAAGCCACGAGCAGCCAGTTTCTTGAGGAGAATGTTGTGGGAAACTGTGTCAAAAGCCTTACTGAAGTCAAGGTAGACCACATCCACAGCCTTCCCCTCATCCACCAAGCGCGTCACTTGGTCATAGAAGGAGATCAGGTTCGTCAAGCAGGACCTACCTTTCATAAACCCATGCTGACTGGGCCTGATCGCCTGGTTGCCCTGCAAGTGCCGCGTGATGACATTCAAGATAATCTGCTCCGTGAGCTTCCCTGGCACTGAGGTCAAGCTAACAGGCCTATAGTTCCCCGGGTCTACCCTCCGGCCCTTCTTGTAGATGGGCGTCACATTTGCTAGCCACCAGTCGACTGGGACCTCTCCTAATAGCCAGGACTGCCGATAAATGATGGAAAGCGGCTTGGCCAGCTCCTCCGCCAGTTCGCTCAGTACCCTCGGGTGGATCCCATCCGGCCCCATCGACTTGCGTACATCCAAGTGCTGTAGCAGGTCACCAACCATTTCCTCATGCATAGTGAGGGCCACATCCTGTTCCCCATCCCCTTCCACCAGCTCAGGGTACCGGGTATCCAGAGAACAACTGGTCTTGCCGCTAAAGACTGAGGCAAAGAAGGCATTGAGCACCTCAGCCTTTTCCTCATCTTTTGTAACTAAGTTTCCCCCCGCATCCAGTGAAGGATGGAGATTCTCCTTAGTCCTCCTTTTTGCGCTGATGTATTCGTAAAAACATTTTTTGTTATCTTTAACGGCAGTAGCCAGATTGAGCTCCAGATGAGCTTTGGCCTTTCTAATTTTGTCCCTGCACAGCCTCGCAACATCCTTATAGTCCTCTTGAGTAGCCCGCCCTCTTTTCCAAAGATTATAAACCCTCCTTTTTCTCCTAAGCTCGAGCCACAACTCTCTGTTCAGCCAGGCCGGTCTAGTTCTGCTCTGGCTCGTCTTTGGGCACGTGGGGACAGACCGCTCCTGAGCCATTAAGATTTCCTTCTTGAAGAGTGCCCAGCCTTCCTGGACTCCTTTGCCCTTCAGAACCTCCTCCCAAGGGACTCTGCCAACCAGTGTCCTGAACAGCTCAAAGTCAGCCCTCTGGAAGTCCAAGACAGCGGTTTTACTGGTCCCCTTCCTGACTTCACCAAGAATAGAGAACTCTACCATTTCGTGGTCACTCTGCCCAAGACAGCTCTCGACCACCACATCTCCCACCAGTCCGTCACTGTTTCTGAACAGAAGGTCTAGCGGGGCACCTCCCCTGGTAGGCTCTCTAACCAGCTGCGTCAGGAAGCTATCTTCCACGCTCTCCAGAAGCCTCTTAGACTGCTTTCTCTGGGCTGTGTTGTACTTCCAGAATACGTCTGGAAAGTTGAAGTCCCCCATGAGAACAAGCACTGACGATTTTGCGGCTTCTGCCAGCTGCCTGTAGAACTCCTCATCAGTCTCCTCATCCTGGTTCGGTGGTCTATAACAGACCCCCACCAGGATGCTTGCCTTGTTGGTCTTCCCACTGATCCTAACCCATAGAGACTCAACCTTATCAGTCCCAGCCTCAAGTTCCTCAACATCAAAACACTCTCTAATATAGAGAGCCACACCACCACCCTTTCTGTGCTGCCTGTCCCTTCTGAAGAGCCTATAGCCAGATATTAGAGCACTCCAGTCATGAGAGTGGTCCCACCACGTTTCCGTGATGGCAACCAAGTCATAGCCTTCCTGCTGCATGATGGCTTCCAGCTCCTCTTGTTTGTTACCCATGCTGCGTGCATTAGTGTAGACGCACTTTAGTCGGGCCATTGCCTTCTTCCCCGGCTTTGCCATTGTTCCCCCTGGTACAGCTCCAGCAAGCCTAATTTCAGCCCCATCCCCCTTCTTTCCTAGTTTAAAGCCCTCTCAATGAGCCCTGCCAGCTCCTGGGCTAGGATCCGTTTTCCCCTTAGAGACAGGGACCCGTCTGCGGTCACCAGGCCGGGTGCCGAGTATAGCGACCCATGGTCAAAAAAAACAAAATTTCTGAGTTGGCATCAGCCTCTGAGCCACGTGTTAATCAGGTGGGCTTTCCGTGTCCTCTCAGTACCCCTCCCTGCCACTGCAGGGATAGACGAAAACACCACCTGCACTCCCGCTCCAGCCACTAACCGTCCCAGTCCCCTAAAGTCCCGTTTGATAGCCTTCAGGCTTCTCTCTTCAATATCATCACTGCCAGCCTGGACTATCAAAAGAGGGTAGTAGTCAGAGGGGCGAACCAGGTTGGGAAGCTTTCTGGCAACATCGCTGACCCTGGACCCAGGGAGGCAGCAGACTTCCCTACGGGTAGGGTCAGGTCAACAAATAGGGCCCTCTGTTCCCCTGAGAAGGGAGTCGCCTACAACAATCACCCTTCTGTCTTTCTTGGTGGAGGCAGTCTTGAGGCGTGGAGTCGGCTTCCTCGCCCTAGGCATCCTCCTGGGTAGGCTTTCTACCTCGTCCTCACCTACCGGTCTCTCAAGCTCCAGGGCCTCAAATCTGTTGTGTAAGGGCACCTGGGAAGGTGGGGCCGGTAGGGGGGGGGCGTTGCCTGCGAGGTCGAGCAGGGACCTGTCTCCATTCCTCCTCAAATCCTAGGTCCCCTCCTCTGCCCGACAGTGACAGGGCAGGGGGTCCGCCCCCATTTGGGGTGTCTCACCCCGGTACCTCTCCTTTAGGCCCTGCAGGGAGTCGCTCCACCAGTCTATGTCCTGCTCACACTCCCTGATAGCCCTCAAGCTATCCACCTCCTCTTTGAGTTCTGCCACCAGGCGGACCAGGTCATCCACCTGCTCGCACCTCACACACACGGTGCCTCTGCCTCCCTCAGATGGCAGCAACAGGCTCAGACAGTCCCTGCACCCAGAGACCTGAACTGCCACATTGTTGAGCAGGCGGTCAGTCTGGGTGGCCACAGACTTTCTAGAGAGAGTGCTCTGCCTGGTGAAGACCATCGCAGCCCAGCTAGCGGTCGACAGCCGTTAAAGATGTTGTTCTTATGGGCTGGGGGGGGGAAACTCTGCCCTCTCCGCCCTCCCTGCTTGCCCTGCCTGCGCGAACTGCCGCGCAAACTGCCGCGCCCCGCCCTTCTGATGCACCACGCACTGTTTGCCGGCCCTGTTCGCCGTGCTTCTGGTCGCTCGCGCTCCTTAGGGGCTGCTTTTGAAAGAAAGAGAGTAGTGCTATTTTTTTCCACTAAACTATAAGATAAATAAAAAATAAATAATAAATAGAATAAAACAAAACATTAAAACAAAAGCATAGTTATATTTACTTTGGAAGTGGAAATGCTCATTAGACCTTCAGATTAGCAGCCAGACTAAAACAGAGCACATCCAGAAAAGTTTTGGTAGTAAAAAGCTGCAGATGCACACAGAAACTTTTGGAGGCCCTTAATAAATAATATAAGCTAGTGACTCTTTTGGTTAAACAGAAATTTAAACATATTTCTACTGCAGTTTTTGTAGTCATTCATCCTAACATGAGGGCTACAGTTTGCGAGCCTTTCTCAACGTGGGAGGTCAACCTTTCTTAGAAATCTAATGTGAAATGGTCTTACTGTGAAGTCTGGGTTCATTTCTTTGATTCTGGCTGGTTAATGTCAGCAAAGAGTAGAAATGGCTCCATAAGCAAAGTCCCATGCTGTTCTCATCATACCAACCTTTTTCTTTCTTTGGCTTATGTGTACAAAACTGTAAAAAGACAGTGAGAGCAAGAAAAGCCAAAAAGAGGAGGACTTAATGTCAAGAATTAAACTTACTGCCATTTCCCTATAAGTTTAGCACAGCTGATTACTGATGGATTGATTTATTTAGATGCTGCTGTAAAATACGGAATAAATAATGCCAACATGAACAGCAGTCTACTCCTTACTGTAAAATCCTGTCATTGTTTAATGCATAGCAAGCATGATGACATCCTAAAGCATGGCCAAATGACAGGTCTACCAGCCAATGCCAGGTCAGTCATGGAATTCCAGAATCACAGAATGGCTGAGGTTGTAAGGAACCTCTGGAGGTCATCTTGTCCACCCTATTCAAGCTACCTAGATCCAGTCACACAGGACCATGCCCAGATGGCTTTTGAATGTCTCCAAGGAGGGAGACTCAGCAGCATCTCTGGGCAACCTATGCCAGTGCTCAGTCACCCTCAGAGGGAAAAAAAAAAAAAAGTGTTTGCTGATGTTCCGATGAAGCCTCTTGTGTTTCAGAGTGTGTCCATTGCCTCTTGTCCTGTCACTGGGCACCACTGGAAATAGCATGGCTCAATCATCCTTGCAGTCTCTCTTTAGGTTTTTATAGACATTGATAACTTGATAAGAACCTTCTTTTCCCAGTGAAGAGTCCCAACTCTCTCAGTCTTTCGTCATGGGAGAGATGCTTCAGTCCCCTCATTATCTTAATGGCTCTTTATGGCACTGGGAGCCCAGAACAGGACACACCACTTCAGGTATGGCCTCACCAGTGTTGCTTACAGGGGAAGGATCACCTTCCAACTTTACCTTATGCAACTCAGAATACCTTTCACCTTACTTGCCAAAAGGGCACTTTGCTGGCTCATGTTCAACCTGCATTGAATATATATGTGCCTACTGGGATGCCCAGGTCCTTTTCTGCAATGCTGCTTTCCAGCTGGTCATGTACCCAGCACATATTGGTGCAGTCATCCTCAGTAAAAATCCTTCTTGGTAATTTTAAACAAAATACTTATTTTCTACTATGAGAGACAAACACAGCAAAACACTGTTCTTTTGCAACACATCATTAACCCTTAGTTTATTTTGGTGTCAGTGCACATAAGGTAGGAGAATGACCTTTGAGATCCCCTGTAACTCTAAGACTTTAATGCTGAGCAGTAAAACAACAATTTAAGAAGTTTTTTTCTTCTACAGGTAACAGAATTCACCATCTAGGTAAAAAACATGTCTGAAGCCAAGTTCTGTTTATGTGTTACCTGTCATTTTTGTCATCTGTAAATTTGCCTGTTACTGGGAATAGTTGGATAATGGAAAGTTATGCAAATTCTTACAGTCTGAGGGTAGAAAAGTATCTAGGATGAATAGCAGCAAGTGTGGGATGGATGAAGATTGCATAAGTTAATTGAAATGTGCTATGATATGGCAATTAAAAGGCATGCATTTTTTAGACTATCCAAGTAAAAGCTGATGATTATTTTACAGTATTCATGGAAGTATACCATTAGAGTCAGCATTTTCCACTGAAAGTATTCTTATTTTGTATGCAGATCTATTTATATATTTGCTGAGTTATTTTATAAGTTATATTTTCCTTGCAGAAATACCCAGCATGGACATCTGCAAACTGAGAAAAAAAGAACAATGATTTAAGCCAAAGATCTTTAAAAAATGTAAGCTGTAAACACTGTACTTTGTTTGCTTAGACCATGAAATCAAAACACATTGGTCAAATAGTAACTAAGACCAACACTTGCAGCTGCTAGAGGAAATAGAAGTAGAGGAGGTCTGAACACTAACAATTCTTAACTTGGATTGTGTATGAAAGAATATATTTGGTATCAAACAATCTCTTGAAGCAGTAGAGAGAGTTTTCTTATTTAACCATGAAGGATGGTGTAGAGTTTTGCATTTTCTTCTCGGAATTTATGTGCCATAGATTTCACTGTTTTCTCTTTCAGTTCAGAATATTGCAGAGTTTGATATTATTGTACAGAATTTTGTTTCCTCCACCATGTTTGACTATGAAACAATTGGGATTCAGTAGACTTCAGTAATAACAACTCTCTCATCAGCCCCACATTTTGATAGTAAGAAATTGTCTGAAGTTCTAAATGTAATGCATTGTCACAGAAGTAAATTAACACTGTTGAAAGCAAACATAACATCCCACAGGAGTCTGTGCATGCCATATGCAGTATAGCTCCCAGAACGATTTTCCATGTATCTATCTGACATGCTTTCTACTTGTGAAACATGTACCATTGTAAAGGAAGTAATAAACATGTATTAGTCTATATGATTTGTAAGCAATTATTCCTAATATTGTACGTACAGAGCAACCAATACAGTAAGTTCTCTTGCCTTTGACATCTGCATTTGGAATTTATCTGAGAACAAGGCATTGTAAAAGCTGTATTTGCATAATCTCTTGCTATTTACAATGTTAAAGAAATAAAACAAACAAACAAAACAAACAAACAACCCCTCTATCCCCATCCACCAACCCACCTACCCAATAGAATTATGTACTCTTCCTTTCCCAATGGACAATGACCCTCTGCAGCAACATCCTAGTTTGGCTTGTCAAGGCATAGATGGCAATCATGTGCCACAGCTGTAATTTATAATTCCATGTCAACAATTGATACACAGCATTTTATGGCAGTACATTTCAGTTCTCATGCCTGTATTTCACTCGTGCATACAGATCAGTCCTACACCCAATACAATTTTTCTTGGCATGCAGATGGCATATAGTTTATTTCTTTTACATTGTTTTGAATATATTGTATATTTGTCTTTTGCTGCAATGAGTTAGATATTTTCCTGTCTCCCTACAGATACAGTAAATGAATAAATGCCAATAAATTAAATCAGTTAGAAATCTGATTCTGATCTTTGAAAACATCACTTCAGGCATATATATATGTGTGCCTATTTAAGCACATTAAATTTACTGTACAGATTCCCAGCACGTGGTGATGGACATGAGTATAGCCACATTTCTCTCTTCTTTCATGCTCTGATTCAGTAAAAACTTAACCAAAATGCTTGATCTTAAACTAATACTTAAGACTTTTCCTGTCAGAGATATTTTTTTCAAATGAGTGTTCCATTTTATCAAAAGAATGATACTCTCTAGACCCCCAAAATAAGCTAGAAGTTTGTAATTCTAGATTTTCATCTGGAACTCAACATGTAACTTTGTATATGAGATGTATTTATTTTCTCTTTAGGAAAACAGGGCAAAGCAGCCGACAACAAGCCTTATCAGCCATACCTTGATCTACTTACCTAATGAAAAGTAATCACTGTCCTCAGTTTAGAATGAAAGACAAATGGTGCAAATAATGAAAAGAAGTAAGTGTCTTATTTTGATGGACAAAACCAAAATCATCTGAGACCTGCTCAGGGCATAATGCAGTCATCAGCTTTTTTATGCTTCGGAACCCACTTTCTTAATTGAATTGAGAACATTTTCTACTGTTGTATGACTTTTCTTTTGTATGCAACAAATGGAGTCTCTTTCATCATGACACATAAGACAGAAATCCTGTCTTGGGACTTATCAGGACTGAATTCTGTTCTACTTTAGGTAAGTTCATATGCCACTAAGTACTGCTATCTGCCATTAAACACTGTTACCATACATTACATCACACTTTTACACAGTATAAAATTGAGTGTCTTGGTCTCGTATGGTGTGTAGATGGTTTTTATTTGTTGTTCTCATTGGTAGAGATGCTGCTCTTTTGCTGTAGGCAAAAACAGAAAAACAGGCATGGGTCAGAAAGCAGTAGTTAAATCCTGCATGTTGGCAATTTCATTGCTTAATCTCAAAATATCTCTTTTTTTTTTTCTTTTCATTGGTCCCATTCTCCACCACTGCCCACCCATCCCCTCCTCTGAGAAACATAGCTTTTATCTACAGCTTTCAGCATCTCTTTTGGATATCCCGGGTGTAAGTTCTGAAGCCATGGATACCTTGAAGATAGAGGCCAAGACTAATTTCCTTATGAAATGGTGTGTGGAAAAGAGGATGCCTTTAATGAGCTCTTGGAAATTTGTATGTTGAAGAAACACCTGTATTGTGTATCTCTGTACTAGCTAGAAATTGCTAAGCAGGCACTAATATATTGAATTGTTTAAGCATAGCTAAGACATGATAAATATAAGAATGTATAGGAACAGACCACTTCCAATTCAAGGCAAAGTCAAAATCATAATGTTGCTCAAGGCTGGTATTTCACAGAGGTAACATCACCAAACACAAGGTATTCTAGCGATAGCAGGTAAACAAGGCTGTGATGCATACTTTTGACAATTACATCTTGTGATTCATTGTGGTATGTTAATCAAAATCCAAAAACATTATGTCATAATGAGAAAGGTAGTTTCAACATCAAGTTTGGTAGCAATACAGAAGCACAGATGCAGCCAGGAAGGAGAGTGATTGGTAGTCTTCGGCAGTGGAAACAGCTAAGTAAGACATAAATCCCCTCAAACAGAAACATGCAGAGTGACATAAGACTCTGCAGATGCATGAGGGTGTTGCAGCTCATTGGCATATAATGCACTGGTCACATAGGGGTGGATAATGGTAAAGACCTAGGAAAGGGCAACCATACAAAGTTGACTCAGTCAACAACCTGCATCAGAACCTGTGACACAAAAAAAGGCACGAAGGGGGTTAGTAATTGAAGACTCCTCTCTGAGAGGCGCAGAGGAACCTATCTGACATCCAGTTAATCTCTCCAGAGAGGTTTGCTGGCTGCTGAGGTCCCACACTCATGATATTATAAAGAGGCTACCAAGCCTGGTGGAGCCTGAAGGCTACCACCCATTCCTACTCTTTCACATAGAGTCAAATAAGGCTACAACAAAGAGACTGCAAAATATCAAAAGGGACTTTTATGTCCCTCAGAAAGATGTTGAAGGGATCAGGAGGGCAAGTTGGTGACTGGGACCCAAGGAGACAAATGGACCAAGTGAACAATTGGCGGCATGGCGGGTGCCGTGCTCAAGGTTTTGGGTTCTATGATCTCAGACCCACTTTTGAGAGATCGGGCATGCTGACATAGGATGGGGTGCACCTGACCAGGTGGGGCAAGAGTGTGTTGGGCAGCAAACTGGCTGGGCTTATTGGCAGGGCTTTAAACTAGATTCAGTGAGAGAGGGGGATGTACCTCTGAGTGATGGAAGTGAAACTGGGAACACTATCACTTTAGGAAGCAACAGAGCTTGAAGGGTGAACTTCAACCTATTTAAAGACCTAGGATACAGGTTATCCTTGGACACTGTCCTTAGGGAGGAAGGAGCAGAGCAGAGATGACAACTCTCTAAGGATGCTTTTCTTAGAGCACAAGAACTATCCACCCTCATTTGTTATAGTGGGAAGGGAGGGCAGAAAAGTGGGATGGCTGAGCAATGACCTGATAGTCAAACTGAGGCGCAAGAAGGAAATGCACAGGTAGCGGAAGCAGGGACATGTGCCCTGGGAAAAGTACAGGGACACTGTCTGGATGTGCAGGAATGGGATCAGGAAAGCCAAGCAGAGATAGAACTGAGCTTGACAAGCAATGCAAAAAATAACAAGAGGGGATTCTATAGGTACATTGACCAGAAAAGAAGGGCCAAGGAGAGTATAGCCTGTCTAATAGACGAGAAGGGAGGACTGGTAACTGCACACATGGAGAAGGATGAGGTGCTCAATGGCTTCTTTTCCTCAGTCTTCACTGCCAGCCAGGCTTCTCACGTTGCTTGTTTCCCTGAACCTGAATATGAGGGCTGGGGGAGCAAAGTCCCTCCCACTGCCAGCAAAGAGTAGGTTCAAGACCTTCTGATGAAACTGAACTGGTACAAATCTATGGGTCCCGATGACATGCATCCCAGGGTCCTGAGGGAACTGGTTGATGGAGTTGCCAAGCCTCTCTCTATCATATTCGAAAAGTCCTGGCAGTCAGTTCTGGCAAAGTCTCTGGTGACTGGAAAAAGGGAAGCATCACTCCCCATTTCTAAAAAGGGTAGAAAGGAGGACCCGGGGAACTACAGACTGCTGAGCCTTGCCTCTGTGTCTGGCAAGATCATGGAAAAGATCCTCCTGGAAGCAATGTTAAAGCACATGAAGGACAAGGATGTGATTTGAGACAGCCAGCATGGCTTCACCAAGGGCAAATCATGCCTGAACTAAGTGGCCTTCTATAATGGAGTGACTACATCTGTTGACAAGGGAAGACCAAAGATGTTATCTACCTGGACTTCTATAAGGCCTTCGACATGGTCCTACATAACATCCTGATCTCCAAATTGGAGAGATGGATTTGAAGGGTGAAACATTCAGTGGATAAGGAATCGGCTTGAAGGCCACACCTAGAGAACAGTGACAAGTGGTTTCCCTCAGGGGTCTGTCTTGGGACTGGTACTGTTTAATATCTTTATTGGTGACACAGACAGTAGGATCTAGTGCACCCTTATCATGTTCGCAGAGGACCCCAAGCTGAGTGGTGCAGTTAGTACAACAGAAGGAAGGGATACCATCCAAAGGGACCTGGACAAGCTAGATAAGTGGGCCCACATGAACCTCATGAAGATGAACAAGATCAAGTTCACTGTATCTGGGTCAGGGCAGTTCCAGATGTTAGGAAGAAATTCTTCACTCAGAGGGCAGTGAGGCACTGGAACAGGATGCCCCAGTCCCTGGAGATGTTCAAGACCAGGCTGGATGAGACCTCGGGCAACTTGATCTAGTGGACAGTATCCCTGCCCATGGCATGGGATGGGAACTAGATGATCTTTAAGGTCCCTTTCAATCCATGCCATTCTATGATTCTGTGGTTCTATGGATATCAAGTTAGAGAGTGAAATACTACTACTACTACTACTACTACTACTACTACTACTACTACTACTGCATTAGTAATTTAGATTTAAAAGATTTAAAGAAAGGTGCATTTCTCTCTCGATTAAAATGTGTCTTCACTATCCCAATGGATAGGAAAAAAAAATATTCAGGTATTAAAGAGAAAAAACACAAACTCGTAAATTGCTAGAGAGTGGGTACCTGTTTCTTTCTGTGATGACTAAGGATTTATAAATTTAGAACTTGCGCATGCTTTTATTTCAGTGGTCTCCTTTAAAAAATACCGTACATTCAAAGCGTCTAGATATCATTGTATATTTTGATGTATTTGTCTGCCATTTGCATACAAATTGTCCACAGACATAGTGTACGATTGATTCTGAACTGTGACCCACCATGGAGAAAGACTAATCTATAATTACAAAACATGGTACATAATTAGATTTGACACAATGCTTATTGTATTATTGTCTGATCTCTTTATACATAGACCTATTTATGCACTCCCGATTTAAGGTCAAAATGACTAAGTAAGTAAAATGATGATCTAAATACTGATTCTATCCATGCTTTTGAAACCATTAAGTTTTGTTGCTGAAATTCAGGAGTTGCCAGATAGGGATCTGAAAACATTTGCACCTTCGGACCTTTTTCACCTTCCTCAAAATTCTGTTTATATTTCAAAACAAATGAACAAATTAAGTAACTAAAAAACCCTTCACTCTCGTAGAGTACATCAGGGCCCTGAAGGTACTGACAGGCCTCCCCAGACCCTGCACCTCACCTCAGTCCCATTGAGGCTGCAGCAGGGCCAGTCTCCAGCTCCCCACCCAGCCCTGCCCAGCCCAGTCCTGCTGAGATGGGTCCACCCATGGACCTGGCCTCAACCACCCCTGTCCCCAGGGAGGAGCCTGGTGCTCAGGACTGGGGTCATCCTGGTGCCCCTGGCTGCCCTGCTCAGGTCCTGGCTGCCAGGCCCAAATCTGCCACCCTGGGTGCCCAGGAAACAGCTATCCCTGCCTCCACCCTGGTCTGTTCTCTGCTTTCGTGTCAAGTATTCACAAGTAACATGAGGCTGCATCCAAGCCTCCAGAAGGTTCAGTCAGGAAGGTGAGAACGTAAGAGTTCTCAGCATAATTTTGTTTATAAGAGCAAAAGTGTATTTGTTTACACAGTAGACACTAAGCCAAAGCAGAGGGAAACATATGCTCCAGACCACACCACTAACAAAGGCAAATGTTCATTATCAGGCCACAGACAAACACACGTGCACTATGTACACTATAACCTTGTTTTTTAAAAGATTTTTAGTAAGCCCCCCACCCCCAAAAAGTAATTTATTACTGTTTTCTTAATACAGTTTGATCCTGTATGTAAACTTGCCCTATAATCTTTACTACAAACCTTCTATAACTGTTGTAACCACTCAAGCTGACGTTCATTATCATCTTTATTTTTTCGGAACACTCAATTTCCAAGAAAAAGAAATAGAAAGTACTTTCTGTTCATCCATTCCCAATAATGTTTATAAACTCTCTGCTTAGGGGTTCTAGTTACGTAGGTTTGGAGAAGGAATCTATTATTCTTTGCAAGTATTAATCAGTGACCTTTTTTCCTCTTTTTCTCCTTTCTCCTGTTTCCTTGAAAACTCACCTCAATGGGTAAAAAATTTATAAACTTTCAGAAATGGCCACAATTGGTAGATGCTCAGTGTAGACTCCTTAAAGAAGATAGAAGTTAGATGTCTTACTCACTAGCTATCCAACCTCTCAGACCTGAAGAGTATCTCAGGAATGAGTATGTTGAAGTGTTGGGACAAGCCTCACTTCTCCATTTGCATTTCTAGAGCCAGGAACTGAAGCTGAATGCAGGACGTCTGTCTCATGCTGTCAGATGCCACTCCCTGCATAAGCCAGACAAAGAGAAGTGGTCATAATGGAACCCTCTATGAGGAAGATGAAAAGCAAACGTCACTGAGGTCAGACAGAAAACCAGCTGAGGAGGAAGAGGGTTGGCTAGAGATATGCAGACTTTGGAAGAAGACATCAGTCAGAGATGCAGAGTTGTTTTCTGAGTTTACAGGTAGCTAAACAGCAGCTGTGGAGCTGAAAGTCCACAGATAGACAGGAGTTTAGAGATATGCATAAAATGGAAATGAATAAAACTCAAAATCAGGAGTAGGTTTCTAAGGTAAAACCAAAAGGATAAAAAGGGTATTAATAGATAACAGAGCAGAAGGGTCTGTGCACAAAAGGAACTTGAGATAACTTTCTATGCATTTACATTCCTCCATCACCTACAAATACCATGAAAGATGTTAGTAAAAAAATTTATTGCAAACCTTTAAAATGCTGTTCCATATGCAGCCTAAGAAACTAATCCTGGGACGACTTAACCTGCTAATTCTAGAGCTAGGTCTGTGCTGTGCACCTAATGTGCCTAAGACTGTTGATGTCGTAACTCATGTTCCACATGATGGATTTTTATTTTGGTAGGTGAAGGTTTTCAAAACTTGACTATTACACAGAAACAGCTCAAGATAACTCCCATTACAATAGCATTGTCTGCAAAGTAAAGTATACACAAATTATGAACAAAGTAGGACGTTAATTCTGTAATATGAATCCATTATCCCATAGTATCCATGTAACAGTGCAAACTGTGTTCCTGGTTAATGGGTTATTTTTTAACTAAGAACTCGATTCATTCAGTGACCAGGATCGGTGGTGGTCAAGGAATTAAATGCAGTTGTGCTGTTAAGCATGCTATTGCTGATGCAATCCCTATTTCATATAACACAGAATTGAGAATGGATGAAGAAACAGTGTGGAGGCCTCATCCAGCCCTGGCCTCATCTTCTTCTATTTACAGTAAATCAACCCAGTCACACTTCTGACCTGTTCTGTCTTTCCTCTTTTCAATTCTGCTCTCCATCAGCACCTAATTCCTCCTTCAGGAATTTTATTGAGGCATGACCGAACCCTTCTTAGAGCATCCTGGTTCAGCCGGGGTTAGATGCCATTTAGATGGTAAAGGTATAACTCCAAAAATAAACACCAATTTTCTGTTGAATACTAGGTCACAAATGCATTGGAGACTAGTATTAGAGGGAAAAAAAAAAAAAAGATTTTTTTTTTTTTTTTTAGCATCCAGTGTGATTTTTCTTGGCCTAATTCTTAAAAAATAGAATGTTTTAGTTAAAAAGAAGAATAAAGAAAAATAAAATTCATTCTGAGGTAATGGAAAGATAACAACAAAAATACTCTCAAATTCTAGTTTCTGACACACTTAGCTCTATGTACCTATACCAGTCCTGCCAATAATAGAAATATTTTACTTTTTTCTTTTTTCTTGTCTGCAAACTTCTTGGTGTCAGGATACTGTCAGGCTCCATATTATGCACCCCACTAAGCATAATCATTCTTATTAAAAAGAAGACATATTCCATATACATGTTTGGTAAATAATTTAATACTATTACCACAATGTCTCAGTTTTCCTGTTGCACAGCATTAACTATCTCACATAACCTGAAATAAAATAAACTAAAAACAACAACAAAAAAAAACATAACAAAATAAAACAGACTAAAAAGATTATAGCAGACCTGCAAACATGGCCTAATAATTTGAGCCTTTGACTTCAGGTATCAATCTTAATTTCTGTCTTACTACTTTTAATTCCAGAATAACAGTACATTACAAAATATTATTAAAATTGAAATTCTCATTCACCCCAGCTTTCAATTCATTTATTTGACAAATGTGCATTGATTACTGTTGAGTTTGGCAAGAATCATTCTAGTAGAAATGGTAAAATGTATGTGTTCATTCCCTCATCTTTGTAATGTTTATTTTCTGTCCAGCATAAACTTCCCAACTCAGAAGTAGTGCTTGCTACCTGTGGTGCAGGGCCAAGTGCAGTCTTTCCTCTCATACAGCTGTTTCATATTTATGTAGGGACCAGAAGCAAGCACTCAGGTATTCTTTATTAAAATGGACTGTGGTCACTGGATCAGCTGTATAGGCAACCACAGTTCGTAGGAAGATTTAGCTTTGACTTTGCAGTGTGTTTTCAGGAGACACTATGCTACGGCCTGGAAAATATTCTTTTGGTGTACATAACTGCTCTTTTAAGTATAGAAGCTGCATAATATGATACTGTCTCTCAGATCCTGTCTAGCATGTGTCTGTTTATGTGCAAAGAGAAACACCAGAACATTTTCAACAATATGTCCGTTTGTGGTTGGAAGGAAAGGAGCTCCCCAGCAGTTCAACCCCTAAGTCTACCAAAAGCAATCAAAAGACAAACAGATTTCATCCTGGTGTTCTCTGGTACTAAGCTTCTCTCATGTCACACCCTCTCGTTCTTTTTGGTGACCTTTGCCAGTATACGCTAAGAGCTAAAGCATGAGGGATATACCTGGAAGGGGAAAATAATTCAGTGGTTTCTCTTCTCTTAGCTCTAGCAAGTTGTAAATAGTAGAGGCCTACTCTAAATTTGAAGATTTTCAAGAACAATATTATGTTAGGAGAAGATATTTTTACTGAAGAAGCATTTTATATATATACATATATATATATATATATTTCATTTTCCTAAGGAAAAAAAAACACACCCTCCTGCATGAATGGTGAAATTTATACAAAGTTGCCTTATATGGATGTGGCTACTCTTCCTCTAATAAAGAACAACTGAATGTAACATCCCTGGCATTGAGGGGACAAGAGCCTAAGAGAATAATTTAACTGCATCTCTTAGTAACAGCACAAAGGCAGACAACTTAAAGCCAGAATTTGGAGAGTAAGATGTTAGGCACAAAGCAGAGCTGCAATATGGCTGCTTGAAGGTTGAATTACTTTGTTTTGAATACTAGCTCTTTTACTACCCTTGTATGGTAGTGAAAATAAATTTTTTCTTAGTTAAATAATAAGATTAAAGAAAGGGCAGAGAATTAACTGCACCATCAGAATATGTAGGCCTCACATGTATTTTAGTTGTTATTGTAATTGTTACCTGCTGAGATTTTGTTTTTGTCATTTGTTTTTGTCATTTGTATTTATTTATATATACTTTGTTTGTTCATATATTTCATCCAATGTTCAATTGATCATGTATAAAAATAATGCAAAGGTTAAAAAGATTACGCTACTTTATACAATTTAACATTAGGAATTTCTGTGCAATGTCAAGTGCCAATAGCAATGTAGTGACTACTTTCCTTGTTCGTAGTAGGAACTCTTCTTAAAGTTAATGCTTTGCTGACAGGGTTGATTCTGTCACAGCTTCCAAAGCCATAAAGATCTGGGCAGGAAAGTGGGGGGAAAAGACTTTTGATAAAGAGCCCTTTATTTAATTAACTTAAAGAAGCAATTCCTTTCTGGTTCGTAATATACAGTTTATATAGAATCATAGAATGGTTATACACAGTTTAAAATTCCTTCCATTCCACAGGTAAAATCCCATGAAAGGCAAACTTGTCCTTTGAGGCTACTCTCTATGACAACCTGCTAGCTACATTTGTACACCACAGAATCACAAAGTCCGCTATGTTGTATGTTGCTATTCAGAAACCGAGGTGTGAAGTTATTTTAAATCTTCTGAAAGTGTTACAACCAACACAGGTTGCACCAGAAGTGTCTTTGTTCGGAATAATTGCCAAGAATACCAGTGAATTCATTGTCTTAAATAAAACAATTCGAGAGCCTTAAAAATCCTGAAGGAGAAGGCAATTGTCATAGTTTTGAGCGAACACCAGTCTGTTTTAATTACTATTAATCCTCATTTTAGTAATAATTATGCATCATGCAGTCTAATATTTATATAGACATTTTAAGATACTAATACATATACAATGTAGTCCCCTAACACCCCTGTCAGGGCAGGATGTTTACAGACGTAAGCTACAGGCAGCGGACAGTACAGGCAAATCTTTTAAAGTGTTTTCATGCTGGACAACTATTGAAATCCTTGGTTAATAGATGTCAGAATACTTTTAAAAACTTAGCTGTAAGTTAATTGCTTTGAAGTCACAAGTAAATTGGAATATAGATGGCTAACCTCTTAAAGCTCTGGTTACCAAAATAGCAACAGACTTAGCCTCACTATCATGGGAGATAAAACCCTTCTTCCCTCACTCTGCAACCCACCTGCTGAAAATTGCTCACAAAAAGCTTTCATTGAGCAATGGAGAGGAACTGACACAGCATTAAATAAGCAAATAGAACATTATTATATACACTTATAATGGCTTTTAAAAGGCTTGAGAAACAGTTTATGAAATATTGCAGCTAGAAATAACATGTTCTGTCATATAAGTGCCCAAGAAGATGAAGATGGATAAACAATAGATATGATAAATTACTAATCTGCTGTTTCCTATTAACTAATTTTATGATTTCTGCTGATCAATGTTCCTTTTATTATTATTATTATTATTATTATTATTATTATTATTATTATTATTTTCCAGTCACAGTTTGGTAACGGAATTATAATTAAGACAATATTATTAGCTTTCATAGACCCCACACTGTATGTCTGTCCTTTGTGAGCTTTGCCAAGGCAAAGCTTCTTTTTAATTTAAGTACACTTTGAAATAGTTAAAAATATGTAGCTGATTTCTTTCCCAAACTTACCCTTCTACCCCAAACCTTCTATTCCACCCAGTATTGTGACCTCCTTAATTTTATTGTGGTTTGATAGCAAGTGTAAAACATTCCTAAATGAAGGCTTCAGAGAGAGACTGGATGACATACCAGCCATTTATTTTCATGTTTTAAGCTTGTCTTTACAGATGATTCATAAACAGAGATTATTTGGACCATTGTGCATAAATACAGTAAAGGTCTCCAAACGTGGAGGTATTCAGAAGCAAGGAAAGATTTCCTTTTACCCATTAGTACAGCAACTCCAGAACAAATTCCTGTTCTGTAGCAGTGGTTGGAAATTAATCTAAGTATAAAACAAATTTTGAAGCAGTAACTCAGAAGCAAAACTGCACTGTATGATCTGAGCCAGCTGTGAGAAAAGAATAGGGAAATAAAGTGAAGGTAATGTTTATGATCTTTTTTTTTTCAATACTTTGTTCAGATTTCACATACCCAAAAAAAGGCTAAGCAAAGATTAGTTAATTACTTGAAAATGAATACAAATAATAGTGAAAACATTGACAACTAAAATATCAAAATTTTTGAGTTCATTTTATTTTGGTTTGACAGCTATCTGGAATTAAAATTATAAAATATATTAAAACGATCTGCAATATGCTTGAAAGAGAGGAGAAAAATACCAAAAGTGATGAGCTTTTCTATTATTTTTAAGATAAAATATTGTATCAGTTGTGTACCTGTGATAATGGTTGTCGTTCCATTTCAAGCACTTACCAGAGTAACTGTGCTTGGTTTTACACCTTATCTATGTGTTGGAAATAAATATATTATTTTGGGTATTACCATGTAGAAATGAGATAACTCTATAGCCCTGGTCTTTAAAACTCCTCCCATTTTGCAGAGAGCATTCTACCTTACAAATGAATTACATTGAACAAAATTACATTTCTCTCCATCTATGATTTCAATTTTTAAAACCAAAGCAAAATGTTTTCCTCTTTGGAATGACAGGATGATTGTGAATGTCAGTCACTGCTGCTTTTTTTTTTTTTTTTTTTTTCTTAACCATTAGGGTATAGAGAAAGCTAGTGTAACTTGCACTTACAAAGAGTGAAATATATGATCTAATAGGGAAGAATTCCATCTACCTACCATTAACTCATGATCTGCAAAGGCTGGGAAAAATAAAAGGTAATGCAAAATTTAAAAACAAACAAAAGGAAATATTATAGATGTCTTTTCTTTATTTTTGGCAGCAAAAGAGATAATGATAAATACATGTGCAATTTCATGTTTTGAAGTCTGATTGGGGCAGAATTCTCACTGCCATATTTATCATAGAGAATACCCTGTATTTACATGAATGATTGAAGTGTGGGATAGAGAAGGACTGTTGAACACCTTTAGCAAATGTCTTTCCTCACCAGCTGGAATTCCTGGACACCTTCATCAAAGAATGCAGTCAATAGTATTGCCCAAACAAAGGTAATTTGCCCATCAAAAGGCTTTTCCTTCTACAGTCATCAAGACTGTAGGGCATATTTTTAATATCAGTGCTCAATCCACTCTGTGCTTGGAGTAGAGAGTGCTTCATATGTTCTGACCCAAACCAGAAAACAGCTGTGCAAAAAGAATCTGTCTGTGACACACTGAGTGTTTGATCACTGGCAAGGAAGCAAGAACACTCTCACTGCGCTCTCAGAGACCTGGTGTGGAGGAGGAAGGGTTGTGTGCAAATGTGAAGTGAAAAAATGCTAGAAAACTGTAGAGGACGTGATGAGGAGGAAATATTACTTATATACTCTTTGATCAAAACATGGTTTTGGACACTGTCATCTTCTTCTGAGAGCTACTCCAGCTCATGCCAGAAGAGGGGGGTCTTCTCTTTCCCGGCAGCTACACGGGTGTAATAACTGTTTGTCTTGGGTTGGACTACCCTTGTTCTCACAGTTTACTCAGACTGAGCCCTTTCTTAAAGAAAGGAATTAGCACTCCAGATGTGACTTATAAATAAAAGCACCTTCACTAAGACTGTACGTTTATACATATGTATATTGTGTTTTTCATAACAAAATTTAAAAGCCAGTACCAGTCTCAGAATCCTTACAGTCTACCTTATGTTAGAGTTGATGTTCTGATTACAAGGTAAGAGGAACTGAGAAAATAAGATATGAAGATATGAAGATATGAAGACATGCTTCAATAGCAAGACAACAGAGTGACTTGTAGCCTTCCTTAAGGCTACCTTTTTAGATTTATGCTTAACTCTATTTATTTATTTATTTATTTATTTTAGTTGCTGTTGCATAACTAACACCACCTTTGCTAACATCCAGTTACAAATATGCTGCATGTCTGTGATGAGGAATGTCTGTCTCTTTGTCTAGACTTTCAGGGGAAGACAGACAGACTTCTTCTTTTGGTGAAGAATTTTTGAAGGAAAATGAAAGCGTGAAACATTTATTTATTTATTTATTTATTTTTCTCCTTCTTACAGTAGCATTGCATTTAGATGCAATAAAAAAGATGCGTGGTAGAATGGAAAGCAGCAAGATACAATGTAGTTAAGGCAGTATTATTTCTAATAATCTCAAAGAGAAAGAAAATAGCTAAAGTGTCTAAGAGCTATTTGAGTACTATTGCAGAAGCTCAAAAAATACGAATATGATCAGATCATCTCCCGAGGACAATGCCTTTAGCTATGTTGTGAAAAAACCTGATCTGAAGGTCCGTATTCATCTCTGATCCATGACCTGATGATCCATAACACAATTATGTGCATGGCAGTTTCTTCTGTGGTCAGATATAAAAGTGGTTTGGTCATTTCAGCCAAATTGTCATGTAAGTAAATCCCCAAACTACACTGGAATTTAAAAATACACAATACTCATCTTTGTAAAACTTGCTATAGACTGGGAATACCTAGGTGGGTTAGCTCATAGAATGGTAAACTGCCATCACCATTGCTAATACAGGAGGTCCGTGGAGACATAATTAAAAGTCTAAAGAGGAAACTGTCACACTGTTGGAAAGAAAGAAAAAAAAAAAAAAGCAAGCCCACCAGGGACAGAGATCAAATAAAACAGAACAATATTTTACTCTGATCCATTAAAAATAACAATTAAAAACCAATACATTCATCCCTGCAGAAAAATAACTCAGATACAGATTACTTGTATATGCAATACATGTACTTAAATAACACCTTTCAGATGCAAAGACATTTCACAGATACATGCCAAGACATTTCACAGATATTAATGGCTGAGCCCAGTTAATCAGCTAAAGCCAAAGGAAAACAGTAAGGTTTGAGTTCTGATCTAAACCTGGAGCAGGCAATACATCTTGTCCCTCCATACACAATGCTCAGTTCCATCTTTGAGGAGCGCACCAGCTGAAAGAGAGAGAGATAAAAAAGCTTCAAATAAATTTGAGTTGTCAGGCCGTAGGTCAGCGGTGTAAGACCTCAGGAGGTGAACTGCAGGCACACAGTTGGACAACAGACTCAGAAAGTGGATGTTCTGTGTTGCTGTATTGTTTTGCAAGTCAACATGTATTCTGGCAAGAACAGTGAAACTGAAACTGGGCAACTGAAGCTGCCCATACAACTATTTAAGCAATGTTGTGTGAGACCAAAGCACTACTGAAAATGCTGATTTTAGCATTTCATGCAAACTGGAGTTTATATAAGGATGTATTTCAAGGTTGTGCATGTAATACCTATATAGCACTTAACGCATACGATACTCAGCTTAACAGAAAACATTTCAGGCTGCAGACTATGAATATTTCTAAGCTATAAAGCAAAGATATTAACATTTTTGTGTCCTTAATTGAAGCAGGAAGTATCTAGTCCTAACGAGCTAACTAAAATGTTTCTAAGAGAACAAGTCAAAAGAAATACACAAGCTCTTGACATGAGGTCAGAAAGTGACATTTTTATTTCTTGTATTTTTGGTACAGAAGGGGTAAAACGTAATGCACAATGTCAATCAAGTGAGGAACAGATACTAAAAGAGCTTTAAAGACATATAATTTCAAACATGAAAAAAAAAGAAAAAGAAAAGAAAAGGAAAAAGAAAAGGAAAAAGAAAAGGAAAAAGAAAAAGAAAAAGAAAAAGAAAAAGAAAAAGAAAAAGAAAAAGAAAAAGAAAAAGAAAAAGAAAAAGAAAAAGAAAAAGAAAAAGAAAAAGAAAAAGAAAAAGAAAAAGAAAAAGAAAAGAAAAAGAAAAAGAAAAAGAAAAAGAAAAAGAAAAAGAAAAAGAAAAAGAAAAAGAAAAAGAAAAAGAAAAAGAAAAAGAAAAAGAAAAAGAAAAAAAAAGAAAAAGAAAAAGAAAAAGAAAAAGAAAAAGAAAAAGAAAAAGAAAAAGAAAAAGAAAAAGAAAAAGAAAAAGAAAAAGAAAAAGAAAAGAAAAAGAAAAAGAAAAAGAAAAAGAAAAAGAAAAAGAAAAAGAGAAAAAAGAAAGAAAGAAAAAGAAGGAAAAAGAAAGAAAGAAAGAGAAAGAAGGAAAGAAGGAAAGAAGGAAAGAAGGAAAGAAAGAAGGAAAGAAAGAAGGAAAGAAAGAAAGAAGGAAAGAAGGAAAGAAAGACGGAAAGAAGGAAAGAAGGAAAGAAGGAAAGAAGGAAAGAAAGAAAGAAAGAAAGAAAGAAAGAAAGAAAGAAAGAAAGAAAGAAAGAAAGAAAGAAAGAAAGAAAGAAAGAAAGAAAGAAAGAAAGAAAGAAAGAAAAAGAAAGAAAAAGAAAGGAAAAAGAAAGAAAGGAAGAAAGGAAGGAAGGAAGAAAGGAAGGAAGGAAGAAAAAGAAAAAGGAAAAAGGAAAAGGAAAGAAAGGGAAAGGGAAAGGGAAAGGGAAAGGGAAAGGGAAAGGGAAAGGAAAGGAAAAAGGAAAGGAAAAGGAAAGGAAAAGGAAAGGAAAAGGAAAAGGAAAAGGAAAAGGAAAAGGAAAAGGAAAAGGAAAGGAAAGGAAAAGGAAAAGGAAAAGGAAAGGAAAAGGAACAGGAACAGGAACAGGAACAGGAACAGGAACAGGAACAGGAAAAGGAAGAAAAAATGCCAAGGATGCGTCAGATAGGAAGAAAAGTAAAAAAAAATGTGGCATCTGTGACAACTTGTGTGGCAGCATAGAAACATGAACATAATGACATACGGGGCAGATCTCATAAAAGACTGTACCCAAATCCTTTGGCGGCAATCTATCAAAACAAGATCCTAAAAATTAGGTGGAAAATAATGTTTCGAGCTAGAAAGTGTGTATAGATATATAATAAATCTCATCTACTTCTCTTAGTGAAATAATGCCCTTAAAATTACCACAGGCAGCTCATTGAAAAACAAAATGCAACAAAACAACAACAACAAAAACTTCCCTAACATTTTGTGCTCAGAATAAAAATCAGACTGAAGTTGAGGAAGAGAGGATTCAACAGAGTTGCTGTATATTGTTAACCTCCCTGAAAATAAAAACAAAAACTGAACATGACTACACAGATGTAACTAGCATGGGAAATAAATATTCCTACAAGCCTGCCACATAGGTTCGCAAAAACTGACAAGACAATGTGATTTGTGATCTTGATCGAAATACATTTGGGTATGCAACGCTACCACAAGTATTGTTACTCAATAGAATTGATTATTATTCAGAATTTATTTGATACCATGTAACATTTCACATTTTCCTTTTAAGCTATGGTGAAAGAAAAAAATCATACACAGAAATTTCCTTTCAAACAAGCTAAAATATTTATTTGAAATCTTTATTTTTATTGTCCCTCAGTGAAGCTACGGAGAATAAAGTGCAAAAGATAACACCCCTTTTCTAAATGTCACCTTCAAGGCAGTTGGGATGTTTTAGAAATTGGTCCACTCTAAAGCACCTGTGCCAGCATCCGAGGAGGTTACTATTTTTGACGGACAAACAGACAGGAATAAGAGTTTGTTTTAATGGAGTAAACTTTCTGGTTCAGTAGAAAGGGAGTTGGGGGGGAGGGTGGGAACCATAAAAGCAGGAATATTCAGAACTCTGTAGTGCTTGATAAAGGAAGAAGTATGGTGAACCAAATGTTCAGTATAAAAAAAGACATTGTTTTTCTGAAATTAATTTAACTTAGTAACAAATGTTTTAAAACTCACAATGTTGGTAACAAATGTTTTAAAACTCACAATGTTGGTATTGCTTAAAAATTTTATCCATAGCACTTCCATAGATGTCATGATTTTTAAATTTCTTTGTTCTACAAAATCTAAGATTTTAAAACTTTGGGATCCTAAAATATGTATATTATCTGGATTATTATTTTATTTATTTATTTATTTTTCAGGTTTAATAGTGCTATGTCATACAGACTTATTAAAATAGAGTTTCCAAATTTTGATGTGACATTTCCAGTTAGTACTTTCTCCATAGCATGTGTTTAGTCAATCTGAATATAACATTTATTTGGTCCCATTTGGTTCTACAGTTGTATAGTATAGTTTATTGGGCAATCTAAAGAAACATTAAGTTTTAAATGCCTGTGAATTAAATCTTAAGTTTTACAAATGACAACAACCACATTCTATTCCATGATAAGGTTTGGGGTTTCTTTAAAAGCACCTAAAGTTGCAGCCAAATTACTTGACATTATCCATTATACCAGAAAGACTAAAATATACAGAGAACTGGAAAACTGAAAGAAGGATATTCTGAACCTTTAAACTAGACCAGTGGACTTCAAACTTTTTTGATCATGCAACCCTATCAGTAAAAAATTTTGAGCATGCACCAATACATGTTTCTTTTATTAATAAACTACATACACATACTAATATACTAATATATTACGTACATAATAAAACATTCAGAAAAAAAAAAGAAATGAAAAAAGGAAGAGATAAACCCTTTTAATTTTTTTGTTTAGTTTTATTTTATTTATTTACTGAAAGTGTCTTGTGCAACCCCTGGGATGCTCAAACCCCACTTGGAGACAACTGAACCAGACTTTTGTGGAATGACAGAAATCAAAGTGGTCACTTTCACATATCTGAATGGAGCCTACAATGAGTTACACTACCATCCTCAGCAACCTTTTCTCCCCTGTTTTTTTTTCCCCAGTCTTGACTATCTAGCAGTTTATAGAGCTGTTACAAACAGACTGCATCTATTGCCTCTGCAACCACTCATATTGTCCCTAGTGTTGGCAATTAGCAATCATAGTCTTAATTAGCCTGGCCCACCTGGCTATTTTGCTACTAATATATCAATTAATTCAATTCACATGGAGGAACTTCTGTGTGGTACCATAGCTTAATCACTACTGGTCATCCTTGTGTATGACTGTTTTACACACTAAAAAAACCTTAGTATCCAGGCTGAATTTGTATTCTCCAACGATACGCAGTCTGTCAAGCAGGTACAGAGTGTGGTTAGTATTTTTAATGTATGTAGGGATTTGGCAAAGGCCTCAGCAGAGCACAAAGGAGAAACCTGGGATGTAAGCTATGAACACTTTGGCACACTGAATTGGATATGAGTAATACCCATTTTGGGTCTCAGTTTACTAGCCTCCCTCAGGAACCCCTGTTACTGCTCCATTTGTTAGTTTTTAATATGAGAAATAGAAGCTTCTAAAAGGAGGGTAACTTAGTCATTGGGATCTCTAAGGAGCTGCTTTTTTTTCCTCTTCCCCCCCCCTCCTTTTTTTTGTAAGAATATCTGCTCCCTTTGGGACTGTTAAGTTATGCAATCTTGTACTTATATCCAAACATGTCCCTTTCTGTCTTCCTCTCTTTACACTAGAAATAGATTGTCTGGCTCTATCTCTTTGCTCTCCTTTCCTAGCTAGTGTCAAGACGAAACAGAAAAAAAAATCAGGGTAACAAAAGACATTTTACTGTCTGTCCTTTTCTTTTTCAGCACAAGTATATTGATACAGTTTAACACATGACAATAATGCCGACTTTTGCAAAATGTGTTTTTTTTTTGTTTTTTTTTTCTGTCATCACCATTGTTTTCCTTACTTCTCCTCCCACGTAAGGTGACAGAGTATCACTTAGGCCCACAAAGTTTAGTGAGAAGCAGTCACCCAAAGTGAAGTATCTGCTTTTCTATGCTAACATACTTTAACTTATGGACTCAAAAATTAGTGCAATATTGCTCAAAAGCATGGAAAAACGGCAACTATGGAGTATTTGAACTGTCAGCCACAGCTACAAGCATCCACAAACAGAATGTTTTTCACTATTCCCTGAAAACCTTGGACAAATACCTGAGGAAAACCCTTGTTACCATTTTCTTACCACCTATTCTTACTAGAGACTGAAGGTGGGCAAGAAAAACAGTATTTCAGGGCAGGGGAAGCAATGAGAGTAAAGGATGAACAATAAATTCAGAGGTTTATCAAGACCAGGCTTTTCAGACCAAGAACTTTGTAGTCAGCAGGAGTTTACTTCCTGCAGAGTAGTACACCTTGAGTAGTACAAGCCCGATACTTTATGTCCTCACAGCTTTGTCTTTCGCAATTTTGCATTGGCATTTGACAGGTTTCTAATAAGTAAATAACACAGCTCCTCTGAATAACAGGCTAAAAGTTTCTCTGTTTTTCATGTATGCTTTTCATCTAATTACTGATTTCCAACAGTCAGTGACCCTACAACTGCCTAACACAGTCTTCTTCCTAGCAGTATTAATCTCTCTCAGCAGTTAACTGAATGCCTCTTGATAGCTTGCTTGTGACTCCTGCCCATTCTTGCTATGTGATGATATTTGACTTCTGCCTGATGGACTGCTTTCTCCTTCATTCCTTTTGAGATTTGTCACTTCTCTAGCTTCAGCTTTGCTGGATTCTATTCATAATCCTCTCTTTTTATTTATTTTCTCTTATTTATTTCTAGTCACTTGCAGTCTGCTGCCCCGAAGATTTTTCCCTCCCTGAGACTGAGCTCATTATATCCAAATTATTCCCCATGTTAGTGAATTAATACTGCCCACTACATAGTCAATGCCTTCTCAAAATACTGTATGAATGACTTGTTTTCATAAAGGAAGGAAGTCCTGCAATGATGCAGGAATGTTATTAGAACACTTTCTTTTGCTGCAAAACTTTGATGCCTTTTCATAGCTGGTTACATTCTGAAGTCATCTAAAGTAAATAGACCAAAATCTAAAAAGTTGTAATAATTGATCAGGAGCCTTATTTTCTCTTAAATGCTGGAAAATTTTTAGAAACATTCTTCTGTGGAAGGAAGAAAAGCATACATACAGAAAATGAAGAGCCATCTTGGACATTGTGACTATTTTACTCCGGTATGCAACTGATAGTGTTGTGCATGCTTCTTCTCCAAAGTAAAATATTTTGATTGCTTTTCAGTAGTAGTTATGTTGTATTTAGTAAATTTTTGTTAGTGTTAAAATCTCAAGGTAAATATTTTTTCAATGTATAGAACTAAATGGAAATTTAAAAGCTTGAGAGATGGGCTTGG
The DNA here is from genome assembly GCF_964211835.1 of Anser anser. Classification (NCBI taxonomy): domain Eukaryota; kingdom Metazoa; phylum Chordata; class Aves; order Anseriformes; family Anatidae; genus Anser; species Anser anser. The sequence continues at coordinate 52,371,412 of NC_139723.1, forward strand.
AAGCAAATAGGAGAAAGGTGTTTTAGGGTATGTAGAGTGAGATTGCAGTGGAAAATAAGAAATATTGTATAAAAAACTCTGTAACAAAGATTTGAAAGAGTAAAACATATGCCTTAAATTGGGAAAGAAAATTTATGTGTAAATTGCATTGTGGAAAGGATTAATAGACTATATAAGAAGTAGAATGATCATATACTACATTTTACTTGCAAAAATGACGTAAAAAGTTAAAGGTAGGTGTAAATGACAATGTGTATCCATCTCTGTAATCCATTACATTTCATATGCAACCTCTTATACTACATTATTTGTTCTACTTATTCAATTATTTTTTCTTTCATTTATTAGAAGACTTCAAGACATTACTAGGTTGCCTTGTATAGTAATCTCCATTTGCTTGCCTTTACTACAAGCCATTAAGCGGATTTTGTGTACTACCTAAGCAGTGTCTCAGCAATGTAATTTGTATCTACCATCTCTTGATTTCTCTTAAACATCTTCCTAGTAATAGAAAAGCATATATTGGAGTGTTTGGGAATATTTCTGTAACTATATAAACATTTACCCTACCATATGTTTACGCTTGATGCAGTAAGGTCAGGAAATGCACCTTGTATTTGGAGGAGAAATTGGGTAAGACTTCCACAGAATTCCAAGTCCCAGGAAAGCTTGATCTGTACAAACGAACTGTTTCTTTCTTGTCAAAACTGCGTTATTCCAATGGAGTATACTTAATTACCACTGTCTTCATCTCGGAGCTTTAGCTGAGTGAGTGTACATCTCTCTGATCCTTCTCGTAATACCCGCTTTACACAGGAGGAACTGAACCACATAGAGACGGTAGCTTTGCTAAGGTCACACAGAGTAGCAAAGAAAGCGGAATTGACACGAGAATTCCTGGGATGCCCCACATTTCTCCCACAAGACATTTCTCCTGGGATGCCCCACATTTCTCCCACAAGACAGTTCTCTGGTCATTGCCTCTAGTATTTCCTGGTTTGCTATGTGCTTCTACTTGTGAATAGCTACTAGTAAACAGCACTCCAAAATAAGTGTATTTACTAATGCTATATGAATCATTTTATGTGGCAAACAAGTGCAATACATTTATATACTTGTCAGTTTTCTTTCATCTAAATACTCCACCCTTCTTCCTTATTTTTAATTCATGGGGGACAAAAATCTATTTAAGGATGAGGAAGACAGAGTGAAAGATAAGTAGCTCATGGGTTAAAGGAGAAGTTGCACTGAATGTTACTAGTATTTGGAGATCATATCATCTAACATGGAAAGCAGAGGAAGAAGTGGAGAGAATTGAGAATATAGCTGTCTGGTGACTGGAGAAGCATAAGCTAATGATAGCATGAGAACTAGAAAAACGAGAGGAAGCATTTAGGTAAATAATTCACTTGGAAGTGTTAGAGTACTATTGAAGACAGAAGGCAAAAAATATTGGGACAAGCAATTCTGTACTCACAGAAGAAAATCTGCAGTAACATGAAACTGATAGAGTCAGATTGTCTAGGAGGGCAGCTGTGATGTCAGTGTTATGCAGTATTGGGGGCTGACTGACTGGTGTCAAAAGGTGCTCTTAATACTATTTGTTTAAATTAATCCGCAATATACTTTTTGTATGTGGATGACCTGCTAAAGATATGTAAACTCCATTATCAGACTATATCAACATAAAACTCCATGAATGTTTGAAAGGAAGCTAACTACTTGCTCTTAGAGCTGGTAGTTCTGAGAGAATTGAAAGCAGTTACTTTTATGCTCTTTGTGTATTCAACAGAATTCTGAGTAAGATCTACTTCCATTATTTGCACTTGTATAAATTTTAATAAGGGAAATCAAGGAGAGAATTTGTTTTAATATACAAAGAAAATACGATGATAAAAATATGTAGGGTCTGAAATTTCCTGTTAAAGTACAGAAGGACTCAAACTCAACTTGATTGTGGTCCCTTACACTGGAAGAGTAACACTACATTTGTGCAAATAAAAATGAATCTATCTTGTGCACTATCATATAGATAAACAATAATAATAAAGTTTAGAAGCTTGCTGTTTAGCTCAAGATTATATTGCCTAAACAGTGGACAGAATTAGATAACAAATGGGCATTCTCCACCCTCCTTGGAGACCTGTTTTTTCAAGCATACTCCCAAGCTTTTACCCAAAAGGAAAAAAAATAAAGTTAAAAATAATAATCTGGGGTGTCCAAAATAAACTAGTCAGGGTCAGTAATAGCAGTTGTATACCTCTGTAATCATCAATATTTTCCTTCCTAGCTCTCAGCATGGAAACCTTACTGCCAGTAGAACTGATTTTAATGTCAAATGATTGAGGGAAGTTCACAAGACACATGAACACAAATTACCAAGAGGGGATGAAGTATACCCATTGCCTCTTAACTGGTGACTGATGGAATTCTGTGTTAAATCATAGAGTAAAATTATTTAATACTCACAAAATACATATCAGATTTAACAAACAAATCCAAACTTGCCTTTGTCTGGAGTTTGTTTGTGCTTCCTATGTGGCTTGAAAGGTTTCATTCTTGAGGCTCTGTACTAATAAACAATATTGCAACCAGTTTTAAATGCTGAACATTTTTTTTAAAGTCAAGCTCTGTATCAGATGACCAATACTGTCTGCATGACACAAATTAATTCATTCTAGTATATCTGTAAGTACTTCAAGTGTTATGTATCTTTGGGTAGCTTTTACCTGAAAGTTGTCTAATTCTGCTGTTTGATTTTATTTTTATTGCTTATATAAACATATTACTGCAAATAAATACTTTTCTACTCTGAACAGACAGTCCTATAAGTTCTGCTGATTTCTAATCTTGGCTGTGATATGAGATGGATTTAATATCACACTGGAGAGATCTCTTATTTCATACTGTAATCACAATCAGTATCTGAAAAATTTTGCAAGAAGACAAAACAATCATCCTGCCCTTAGTCCAAAAATTACTGCTTCCTGAGAATACAGTGATTTAAGAAATCCCCAGTCTGGATATGACTGAAGTATCACATGTTAGTTCTGGGCCAGCCAAATATCTTTGCTGTGGTTAGTACTCTGCAAGACAGTGCAAAAGACTTGAATTTGATTCCCTGCTTTAGCAAACTAGACCAAACAGCTATGTTCATGCCTACGTAGCATCTTTCATCCAAGGATCTCTGAAAATGCACAGCAGGAAAATGCTGAACTGCTGCTGTTCTTAGGGTGATTTTACAAAGAGGGTCATGCATGAAATACCAGGAAACCTGAAATAAAATTTTCCAACTTCAGAACATGTCCTTATGGATGACCTGCTTTTTTAAAATGTTAAGTTCTTTTACTAATGGTAAGCTCCACATTAAGTCAGTTGAAGCTTAGCACCCTCAATGTTGTTATCCTGGGTAGCTCTTAGAATCTAGTTTTCAAAGAATACTCAAGTCCTCACTGATTTGTTGATGTAGCTGAACTGCGCTCTGTTGGCAAGGCTGTAGTTCAACCTGAGCTGATAAGCTTTTCAGGACACAGGCTAATTCTGCTCACAGCTACCAGGCTACCTAGGCTACCTACAGTGGGTTTCCAGAGTAATATAACCAGCATTTATTAGCTTGGGTTCTGACCTACTCGATAACATCTGTACTGTTTTCGCATCTGAGCTAGATGTTTGAATAGGCAGAGTCACAACTGCTTGGCTCAGCTGTGCCTTGAAACACATGGCATGGCTTACTGGCACACAGGTGTTTTGATAGTGATAAAGTTTATCATAAGTTCAGTAACAGCTTTGGTGACAAAATAGAGTATATTTTATATGTTTAAAAACATATGGATAGCAATTAGCTGGAAGAAGTTACAAAAATACTTTGGAGAGAGTTCACATTGCTTTTGCTGAGCTGAAAGCAGATAAAAAGTGATCATTTCAAAGTAATAGGTAATAAGTACACAGAGCAAGAAATAAAATAAAATAAAATAAAATAAAATAAAATAAAATAAAATAAAATAAAATAAAATAAAATAAAATAAAATAAAATAAAATAAAAATCAGAGTAGCATCCTGGACAGTGATGTAGATGGGGATATCAAGTTAGGGTGGAATATAAACTTACTAGGTCAGTATATTTTTGACAAAAAGGCAAATCTCATTTTGAGCTGTAATATCAAGAATACTGTAAAATACAGGAGCTCTGTTGTCTGTGGATCATGTGAGGCTAGCAAACTATTTGCAAATCAGTCCAGTGAACTTGTTGACTTTCATGGTAAGTAGAGAAGCACACAGGGAAAAGGAACAAGAGTGCTAATAATTTTCAGAAATATAACCTCTGAGGAATGTTTGAAGGAAAAGACATTGTTTGGTCTATGGGAGAGGTGGAAGAAGGACATAGTAAAGATCTTCCAGTGCTGAAAAGTCTGCTATGTCGTCTGTCTAGGATAGGACAAGAATGAATCAATTTATTTACAGGGAAAAATACTTTGTTTAGCTATTAGAAAAAAAGTAACATTAAAGGTAGTGAGCTACTGGAAGAGGCCACTTATACAGGGAGATTTTTTTGAAAATTCTGTATAGCTCTTAGAGATGCTCTCAGAATGTCTATTCTTATCAAAGTTGATTAGATGTCCCGAGGTTTAATCCAGATCCAAACATCTGCAATTCCATGAATTAAAGGTGCCATACAGACTGCACAGGTCTGGTTTAAAGTGAAGCAGCACATCTCTGCCATACGGTGGTGATGCTGGCAGAGAATGGGTTGAGAGCAGCCCTGAGGAGAAGAACCTGGGAGCGCTGGTTGATGAGCTCAACATGAGCCAGCAATGTGCGCTTGCAGCTCAGAAAGCCAACTGTATCCTGGGCTGCATCAAAGGAAGCATGGCCAATGGATCGAGGGAGGTGATTCTCCCCCTCTGCTCTGCTCTCGTGAGACGTCACCTGGAGCACTGCGTTCAGCTCTGGGGACCCCAGCACAAGAAAGATATGAACCTCTTCAACTGAGTCCAGAGGAGGTCCATGAGGATGATCAGAGGGCTGGAGCACCTCTCCGATGAAGAAAGGCTGAGAGAGCTGGGGATGCTCAGCCTAGAGAAGAGAAGGCTCCAGGGAGACCTTATAGTGGCCTTCCAGTACCTAAAGGAGGCCTACAGGAGAGCTGGGGAGGGACTCTTTGCCAGGGAGTGTAGTGATAGGACAAGGAGTAATGGTTAAACTAAAAGAGGGTAGGTTTAGATTAGATATAAGGAAGAAATTCTTACGGGGGTGGTGAGGCCTGGCACAGGCTGCCCAGAGAACACCTCCATCACTGGAGGTGTTCAAGTCCAGGCTGGATGGGGCTTTGGGTAACCTGATCTAGTGGGTGGCATCCCTGCCCATGGCAGGAACATTGGAACTGGATGATCTTTAAGGTTCCTTCCAACCCAACCATTCTGTGATTCTATGCTTAATGGTTTATTTCTCTTGTTCACCTCCACAATAACTGGTTTTCATTTAAAAGGAACAATACTATTAACCTGTTGCTACTTTACATTGACAGGTTTATTTTTCCTGGTAATACTGATTAAATTTAGAGCCTAAATTATTGGCCTAGCCTTTACAATAATACTATAAAGTGTTTTAAAGGCTGGAAGTGAATAAAATTGGTTCTGGACAAGGCAAAGACAGACTGAAACATTCTAAGAGCTAAGATTGGCCCATTATGCATTTGTTTTGATGCCTCTCTGTTACAAAATGAGGTATTCTTAGCTAGTTGCTCTCTTGATGAACAGCATTTTCCTCTGGAGTCTGGAAAAATGTATCCATTGGTATGCTTCTACAACAGATTTCCTGAATAAATGCCTCCTAAAACTATACATGGAGGACCAGATGTCTATGTGTTTCCTCTGCATAAATGTAGCACTCCAATTAAAGATCATCCTTCTTTTCACATACAGGATTTCTTTTAGCCCACATTTTTAAGTAGTGATTTCAATTCTAACAACATCTTTTACAAAGCACTAAGCTAATGTTTGTGTGTGTGCATGTTTGGTCGTTAAAGGAATATGAACACACACACACATATGCACAAAAAAAAATTATAAGGAAAAACTTTTTGTCTTTTAAGTGAAATAAGTGAAATTATTTAGAAAATGCAAAAAGCAGCTATCCAGCTTCTTTATAAAAGTGTGATTTGGACTGCATTGCAACCATTCTTTAAACTTTTTTTGGTGGGGAGAAGAAAACTTCTTGAAACTCCAACCTATCCTGTATTACTAAAGAGTGAAACAGGAAATAGCAATAATGTTATGGGAGGCACTGACAATAAAGCTTAGATTCATGTACTTTCCGCACCACCAAAAACCCACAAGACTGTAGCTGCTAGGCATATGTGCCTGAAGATTCAGTTAATTCTGTGACTATTAAGTTGTAGACTATGGGGTAGTAAAACTGCTATTTCAAGTTCAAATATTTTATTTGCTTGTAATGGCATTGAACTAAAGATGCCAAATAACTGCTGCTGACATCTTGATTTTGTAACAGTTGTCATAGTTCTTATCTCCTAGCTTGTGGTATTTCTTCTTTAGTAGTAATATATTTACTTTGCTATCACTGCAATACCCATTAATTGGCAGTAACAAGTCAGGCAGAAGAAGCCTGACCTCGTCACACTGATCTGTGGTACAAGGTTGCCGCCTTGGTCTAGGACAGGTTTTAAAGCTGTTTTTCAGAGCAGAACAATTATTTTTTATTATATGACTTCTACTGTGTTGCATTAACAATTATAATCCAGCTTTGAACTTTCTCAGTGCTAAAACAAATTAAATGATGGTGTTGAGATCATAAAGGCAATAATTTTATATTTTTTTTTCAGAGTACTGCCAACAATTTTACTTATATATACCAAAGATAAATCAGATAAAATCATTTTTTGCTTTTACACAGTGTATTGGTTTGCAGAAGTCATGGGCCAGAGGATACTTGCATATGCAAATGTTCCACGTGCACCAAGAAATCAGAAATAGACGGTCAAATTGAAATGATCACCATATAGAGGATAATTTTACAAATTACTAAGAGATGAGCAGTGGCCACAGACTCAGTGCCATAGTCTAAGAATAGGCAGTCTTCCTGGGACAGTATTTCACAAACTAGATTACCACAGTTCTTCAAGTGGCAGCTTCCTTTGTCTCTTCTTTTGAGCCATTGCTCTGTCTTCCTCACATATAGCTCTGCTCTAACTGAGAGAAGTATTTGATGACAGTATTAATATGGTGGATTTCAGAAACTCCCATACTTAAGCATATTTGTGAGTTAACTTTCAAAGTAGAAAGTGACATTTTCTATCCTTGAAATCAAATATAATTAAAGCCCTACAAAATGGAAACTCACTAACCAGAAGAGTTATGAATGCTGGAAGATCAACATTTGAACTTTGAATCAACTCTGAAACATTTTGAAGTTTTTAAAAGAACCCACCCTTTACCAGCAGTTCATTATTCCCCTAATTCTCCTTGTCCATTCATACACACATGGAATAAATCCCTTTCACTCACTGCATATATATGTGTATATATATACATACACAGGTGGGGTCAATTTAGTATTTTTAATTCAGAAAATACAACCAGGACTACCACAGACTTGGATAGATTGGTCCAAGATCCAAGAACAACTCTTTGGATGTGAAATCAGAATAACTGAAAGGGGGGCACTCAAAGGAGAGCATGAAAATTCAGAGCTCTACTTGGATACAACACTCAATTCCAAACATTATTTCACTTATGATCCAGTGGGAGCAGTCCATGAAGGAAAAAGTACTTTTAAAAGGAAAGTAGTTTTCGGACACTGTATTTTCATTTCTGACTTATGCCAGGTTCCAGGTGTTAACCAATGCCTATAGTAAAGTCTACCCCTGTCTATACATTGTGTCCTTGGTCACAACGTGTAGATGACTCAGCAAAGTATTTGTACTAAAGAGCAGTACGAATACTTGGCATTCTAACTAGATCTTAGCATGTGAGGCTTAGAACCAAGCTCAAGTTCAAATAAGACTGATTAAGCTCCTGCAGTTAGAGCAGCTGAATTCTCTGCTAGGAGAGATCAAAATCTAAAAAATTAGGTCATTGGAAAGAAGACAAGAATTAGGTTCTCAATACTTCTGCCTTCTTTTCTTTCTCTTGACATAAAGATCCAATGGTGTTTTAATATTTGAAGCAATTATGAAAGAGTGAGAAAATGAATAAGGAAGTTATGATGCATGAGGAATCATTATGACAGTTTATTTAAAGCCAATTTTAACATTCTGTACTGTATTCAGCTTAGCTTGCCACATCCATTTTAAGTCTCCTTTAAGCAAGGTGTAAATAGGAGAAAAACTATTCTGCTAAAAGTAGGGAACTCTTAGCAGTCATCTTTTGAGAATGGACATGACAGATTTTGTGACTTGCCTTCCAGTATTACATTTGACACTTATGTTGTTTTTAAGATAATGAGTCACCAATCAGTATCAGCTGTGACTGGGGCATTTTATTTGTTAGAACTCATTTATAAAAGCAATTTAAGTGTACAAATGTTCATTGCAAGATACCATGATAAAAGAAGCAAAATCCCATTAACAATTAAAGTTCAAGACTGAAGCAGCTAAACTGGATTTTAAAAAGAAAGAGAGAGAGACTTTCCCATCATGCTTCCAACTAACTCTCCAAGGCAATCACTTTTGACTGTAATAGTGTAAGGAAAACAAATGGCAACACACTAAGAGAACTGCAAAACATTGAGATGCACTGGGGAAAAATATCCTCAAGTGTTATATGAGATAAGCTGAGACATATTCCAGAATGCATATAGTACACTACATGTGGTCTCTGACTAGCAATTACCAAGCTATAGAAAAAAAAAAAAAAGATGGACAGAGATTGGAATTGACAACAAAGGAAGAAGAAACTTCAATCTAGAGATGTCTTAAATGTCAAAGTGTGTACTCATTGGAGAAAGGATGACCAGAGAACTAGCACATAGATCCAAAGTATATATTTTGACTTCCTTTTTTTTTTTCAAAGCAAGTTGCTGAAACTTCTTGTACCTTGTTCTCTTCATCTCTAAAGTGTGTTAATCTGTTTTTGTTCTTTGCTGATATTTAAAAACATCTAAAGTCCCTCTCAAAAACTGTTGTAGAGCTAAAAAGAAACATCTGTATCTATTGTTTTTCATATAGAAAAGTATTTGAGCTCAGTTGCGCTTACATAGTACTGGAAGCATATTTGTCTTAAGACCATCTTCTAATGCATCTGGGAAAGTTTGGATTAAATCAAGCTGCGTGGTAGCAACTTCTAAAAGAGAGTTAAAAGAGACTGGGTACAGAGAATATTGTACCATAATAATAATAATAATAAAAAGATATTAAAAAAAAGAAAAAAAAAAGATGGACATGCTGCAAACAACCTTTTTACATCTCCAAAACCCACTATTACTGGTAGGTTCTACCAATATTTAAAGTGCAAGAAAGACTTGGAATCACCTTCAGTATGTTGGTGCAAATCAGATAGATTTGACATACTTTCATGAACATCATAGTGAATTTTGCCAGTTGGTTAAGAAATATAGGGTTTACATTGTTATACGTTCAGAAGTAAAAGAATGTTAACTCTAGTAATGTCTACACAGCATTAATTCAGCCTATCCATGTGATGAGCACACGGTGTCTGAAATTACATGATCACATACCATTTTCTCCCTGCAAGATCTGTTCATATCAAATACACAGAATGGGGATGTTCTCTAAATGAAAATGAGTGTCTGTATAGCAAATGAAGCTTATTTCTCAAAATTCCTTCTTAATCTACTGCAGAAATATTAAGGTGTGCGATGAATGAGACAGGAAGAGAAAGAGAGACCAGACCCACAGTTAAAGCAGACGAAGCAGTTAAATTCCATATAGGTGAATTAGATTCTACCTGTCTTGAGCTCCCATGCAATCGTAGGCAACTGCCCAGGTTTAACTTTAACCAAAATTTTTACAGTCAGTCACTAGTTTTTCACCCCTCATCTCCAGTCTCCATGGTCCATAGCTAAATTTAGCTGAAATAGTGCAGAAGTAGTAAAAAGTATACCCCTGATGCACTGCCTACATCAGGTCAAATATCAAACTGCTGCTTTAAAATAGTAGGAAATACAGTTTCCCAGGGAAAGAATTAGGCCTTTGTCAAAATAAATGCAGAGATACTATTTCCTAATTAAATTATTGAAAAAGGTTGAAGTTCTACCAAAAAGGTCATAATCCGATAGATTAACTGGCATGAAAACTCAAATAAAAGGAAGTTTAAAAAGGGGGAAAAAAAAAAAGACAAAAGGGAAAAGAGAAATCTCTGATAGGAAGTAAGAGCCTACCATTTGTGTAAATCATGCAATAAGCCATTCTACATATTGTAGAGTAATAGTCAGCATAGGAACTTCATATAAATGTTGGATATGCATATATATGCTACAGTCATATTTCTGAATAAAATGAATAGCCAGATTAAGGCTTTATAATGACATTGGTCTAAAATATTCACGGTTATTTTTATGCTGAATTGAATTGTTTTCCCCTTTAATAGTTCTGGATTACAGAAAATAAAGAAGGTTTTATATTCAGGACTGGACATCATTTTTCCTTTGGAGATTTTTTTTTTTTTTTTGCTGGGAAACTGCTTTTCATTTACATTTGAGTACCAGTTTTCTCTGGAAGTGTTCTTCCTCACCTCACCACCCATCAATGGTGGATTTCAGTTTGATGTGTGTACACTCATAGTGAACTGGTGTCCTGTGTTCCACTTCTCTGCTGGTTGGGCACATCATGTGGACTGCACCTGCAGGTTTGCAGGATGTGCAGAAGATTCATGTGAACCATAAATTAATTCAGTAAGAAGGAAGATTAAGACAGCAGAGAAATACCATACTCCGGAGACATCACAATTTAGATGACTTATACTTCACTCCTCTCAAGCTGCAGTTCCTACTTAGACTATTGCAAACCTGCATCTCAGTGCTCACATCTGACAAGTCAAAATAAAAGTGAAGAAAAATATTTTGCTAAACAACTTTGTTCACGTTAATTAATCTCAGACCAGTGACTACTACTCTTTATGGTGGTTACAACTGGTTTTTAAGGAAAACTACAGCGGAAAAGTATTTGCTGTACAGGCTAGATGTTATCGATGAAGCTGAAAGTGTTAGTCACCGCTGTCTTCACTAACAAACATCTTCAGTCTAAAAAGCAAGAAAAATGTTAATCTTTGCTTCTACTCTCTTAAATCTCACATATGATCTGCCAAATTTAGGATAATTAGACGCTTTCAGAAGTCATGAGACAGCCTATGACACAACTTGGGTCTTTACACAGTCTCATGAGATGTTCACTGAACTACAAGTAAAGATATCTCATCGTTGGCTATAAAATCTATCATGTGTGCTGAACTCTCAGTGAGCACAGCAATATAAAGAAAGAAAAGTCACCGTGCAGATGGATGGTATAATATGTTAACAAGGGCCTCATCTTCCTAGGATTATCTCAGGATACCACACAGTAGGTAAGTCTTAGCAGGGACTGAGTGCAAATTCAAAACACTGTTGTCTGTGTGACAGAAAATATAATTCCAAAAGATGCAAACTTTCTGGAAAGCTTGCTGCTTGTTCAGTCTGAAGTCTAATGATGATGTATATTCAAATGTCACCAGTTAGCTGTTGTGCTGCTGATCCTTTGAGCAGAAATGTCTTATTCCACAGTGTTTATCCTGTAATCCCATACTGTCAACCCAAGAATCAGAACTCCCAACAGCCAACTTGCCTCCAGCTATTTTATCTCCTCAGCAGCTTTCAAGAGGCTGTAATATACTGTCAATACAAAAGCCACTGCCTTATTGACAGGTGGAGGGGAAAAAAAGGGGGAGATTTAAAAAAGCTGAATTAAGTATCAAGCAAGGTAGCGCAGGAACTACTTAATGGATTATTATTAGTTTTCATATGAAATGACCCAAAATATTTTAAAATAAAATAAATGGAAGCTATTAATTATTGTGTTACACTTACTAGGTTCTTCATTTGAAATGGTTGGCCTGAGCTTAGATCAAATTTTTAGCGTGTAATGTAGGCTATGATCACTGTAATCTATGGGTTTAAGGAATATAGGAATATCTCCACCAAATGCCTAGCCCCAGTTTAAGAAATCTCACTTTTCCAAGGTAATACAGGAAATTTGTTTTAAATTCAGTTGTCTGTTTGCCTACCTACTGTAAGTCCTTTCTTTCACAAAGCTGTAACTCGTTGTAGCCTTGATTCTCTTCTCTGCAACTATGTAGTAAAGACCAGCCTTGTACTGGGCACGGCATATCTTTATGGTGGCAGGTGACCATGCCTTCTGAGAAGGTTACAGCGTTTTATTTTTAATCTGCATCAAGCTGCTTTGGACCAGCTTTCACGTGAGGAGACATGCATGTGAACTTGTCAAGGCTTTAACCACTAGGGGGCTGTGTGAACACAATGTTTTGGGTAGTTCTTGGCCCTTCACTGGTTCAAAAGGGCAAATGCGTTTTTATGTACAGTAAAATGTGACTTTGAAATAATTAACTAGGTTTTACTTCTCTCTCCCCTTTGATAGAAAATGTGTCAAGTCATGGCTTAAAAAGTCCTGTTTTTTTTTTTTTTTTTTTTAGAACGTCCATAAGTTACTCAAAATTTTACCTGGTCATATGTACTCCTATAAAACAAACAAACAAACAAACTTTTGAATCGTTGTCTGAGCCTGAAACACGCTCTCAACAGCTCAAGGCTCAAAACTAATCCTAAAATGTGGGCACTGTAAGACCCGTCCACAAGCTGATATGTGTTATGCCTGATGAAGATATCTGGGTAAGACCCAGGAAACAGAACGAGCTTTCAGTAGAAACCTTGGGATACATCCAGTCGGTTGCTGCGAAAACCTAGTTTTGGTGGTAATACAGGTCAGCTACCCTTCCCTCTTATGGCAGGCATAGGAAATGCAGAAACGATAAAGACAGCAACATCAGCTGCAAAGCCTCGTGGCTTGGTAACTCGCAGGGATGTGCCGCACAGCACTACGTTGGGAACCTGCAGTCCCAGGCAGCTACCTGTCTCACCGACTTGACCCAGCTCCTTGTGAGCGCCTTCTGGGTCAGCGCTTCTGGAGGACCCACCCCCCCACCCCGCGTTTACACGGGCCCCGAGGAGCGAGGGGAGCCGCTCCGCAGGTCCCTCGTGACCCCCGGCCTCAGCGCCGTGACGGGCCGCGAGAGGGCCCGGGGGCAGCCCTGTCAGCCGCCGCTCCCCGGGGGACGGCGCGAGGCGGCGGCTCACGGCCAGTAACCGCGCTAACGGCGCCGCGCCGCCCGCCAGGCAGAGCCCCGCGGCGGGCGCTACGTGTGCGGCTCGCGGGCGGCCAGCGGCGCTCCACGCCCCCCCCCCCCCCGCTCCCCTCCGCCCCCCCCCGCCCGGTGCGCGCTCCCGCCGCGTGTGTGCGCGCTCCCCGGGGCGCCGCGGCCGCGCTCCCCCCCCCACGCCGTGGCGGGCGAGGGCCGCGTTCGGGCGCGCTTGGCTCGGCGTCGCACACGCACAGATGGGGCTTCTTGTCTGTTCCCTGCGAACGTACAACCGTGACGGCTCACCTCCTCCCTCCTCCCCTCCTCCCAACACACGCGCGCTTACAGACAAAAAAAAAAAAAAAAAAAAAGGCCACCCTTCCTTTCACGATTTTTTTTTTTTTTTTTTTTCCCTCAGATCCCCACACCGCGCTGCAGCCGCCGCCGCCGCCGCCGAGCCCCGGGAGCTGATGGAGCAATGGGTGGGGAGCGGTGAAAGCGGCCGGGCGAGCGAAAACTTTGCGCCTGCCTAACTTTTCGCCTCCCTGCTAACGCTCTCCCCACGGCTCTCTCCCCTCCGCGTCCCCGCCGCGTCCCTCTCCACCCTCCTCCTCCTCCTCCTCCTCCTCGCCGCCTTCTCCCCGCCGGGGCCGGCCGGCGAGGCAGGGGGAAGCGCGGTGAGGCGGAGAGGGGCGCCCCGGCCCCGCGCTGGCCGCCAAGTTGTCGGCGTGCGCCGGGCGGCTCTGACAGCTCGGCCGCGGCACGGCGAGCCTCGGGGCGGGGGGACGGGGCCTCAGCGAGCCGTGCCCCGCGCCCCCGGGCACCGCAGGGCCCCCTCGGCCCCGCTCGCAGCCCCCCTTCCCCCCCCCCCCCCCCGCCGCGCCGCCGCCTCCCCTTCCCCTGCCCCAGCCGAACGGCCCCGCACCACCAGACCAACCTGTGGAGGCTCTGACCCCAACCTGGGTCCCTCCTCCCATCACTTCCAGCGCTCCGCTGAAAGCTCTTTCCCTTCCTTTCCCTCTGCTGCTCGGGCTGAACTTTGGGGGCTGAAGTTTTGGAAGAGTCAGAGGGAGAGAGAGAGAGGAGAGAGGAGAGGCTCTGGCTGCCGCTGCTGCTCGCTTTTTGGGGGGAAACAAACAAACAAACAAAAAACCTATCTTTTTTGTTTTTGAATTCTCGCTGTGTTTTTTAGTTCAAACCACCTGAAGCTGTGAGGGCGAGAAAGAGAGAGGAAAGTGGGGAGGACGAAGGGGAGGAAGGAGAGACGGAGAGAGGGCAAAGAGAGAGAGGCGCTGAGAGCCCTGAGGCAGCAGGAAGGGTGCAGGCACTGCCGCTGAGAGGAGATCGAGAGACAGGGGGTGCACTTGACAACCAGCATGCAGAGATGGTAAGAAGTTTCCAGCAGCCTTTCGTTTTCATTCTAGCCTTTACTTCGGTTTGATTTGATTAATAAATCGTGCAGTAACACAAGCAGCCCTGCTCGCTATCCGTTGTGTTTCAGCCTTCAAATAAACAAGCAGCCGGGCAGGCGAAGGAGGGGGGTAATAAATAAATAAATCAGCCTCGTGCCGCTTGGATTGGGGGAAAAAATGACTAAGAGGCTGTGCTAAACTTTCAGCGAGTTTGGGGATTGAAATGGGATGGCCACATGCTTTTTTACCGCCTCCTTCCCTCCACTAAAGACGAGGGGATAGTGTGTGTGTGGTTTTTTTTTTTTCCTTTCCTTTCCTTTCCTTTTTTTTTTTTTTTTTAAAGTGTGTGTCTATGGAGGGAGGGAGAGCGAAGGTGGAGTGGGGTCGAATTGGACATACGGTGGTCTGATCTTTTTTGGACACCACCTCCTGCTCGGAAACGAGTAAGGTTTGCACACAACGTGAAGGTAACCTCTGCGAGTGGGGGAAGGAGCTGTGTGTTCGCGTGTGAAACAGCGCCTGAGGCAGGGAGACAGAAGTGTAAATCCACCTTCCCTCCGTAACTCTTTTCTTTTTGTTGTGCATGTGCTTGCAGTTTGCACCTCTCCAATCAGCGGCTGTTAACAGAACTGGTAGAGCTGTGTGGATGCGCTGGCTGTAGGAGGGAGGGGGGAGCCCCAAAAGCCAACTTTGAGCAAGTTCTTGCCGCGTGTTTCATGTGCTGTGCAATCGCACATCTCTTTTTACAGCAGGGTTTTTGCAACGCAGGGTTGGGGCTTCCACCGCCTCTTAATTTAAAAATAATAATAATAATAAAAAAAAAAATCGAAACGACCGAGGACCTCGTTTGGCTGAAGTTCTCTTGTCCGGGCTTTGAAGTGAAGATAGGTTAAACAGCTGCGAAGAACAAACACGTCCAAAGAGCCGTGACTGCTCGTACAGGCGTAATGCTCGCTGCTCGCCTTAGCGAGTGGACCGACCTCAGTTGCTGATGAGCAGCGCTCAGCCCATACTCACCGAAGTAGTGTATTTTCAGTTGCTCTTTGATTACTTCCTTGCTTTCCGTCAGCTTTTGCCACCTCACCCCGGGGATGCTGTATGTTTGTCTGGTGTGCCTTGCGTATACATATGCTGGCGTGCGCACGCACGCCTACACATACATATATATATGTGTGTGTGTGTCTACACGCATAGATGCGTGTATACACATGGCACTCAGACTATAGGTACAGTGTATCTCTCTGTGTGAGTGAAGGGAGAGCGTGAGATGGAGGGTTTGTGTTTTTCCATTCTCTCCCTTACATGACATGTCTTGTTTCAGTGATCAAAGCCACAATTGGAGTGTAGGAGATGCAACTGTCAAATGTAGGCAACAATAAAAAAAAAAAAAAAAAGGAAAGAAAAAAAAAAGGGAGGGGGAAAGAGCAGCATGTGCCCAGGACTGTGGTTACAGTAACGCTGACAGAAATTAAAGTGGTTTTGAAAGCAGCATGCGATTTATGATGGTTCCCATTTACCCTAGAGTCAAGCTGTTGTAAAACTGATGCACAAAAGACATCATGTAATAATCTGGTGTACCCAGGATTAAAGTGGCAATGAGTGTCTTTTTGTGTGTGTGTCTGGCCGACAGTTAAAATGGTTTGAAGCAATTTTTAAGAAGTCAGAGCAGAATATTACATATTTTTCTCAACCTGTATGTAAGCCATGCATAGCCGTTGCTGAAATATTTTTAGGTGGAAGTGGACTTTTATTTCTCGTTATCTTCCATTTCGTCTCTGTATTATAGCCCACCTCCATAGACAGGAATTTTAAAATGGGGTAGCATTTTTTGTCATATATTCAGAGTAGAAATGCTCGCAGTGCAATTACTGAGTTCATGTCAGACAGTAACATTTGATAAGCCTGATTAGCAGACCTGCGCAAGAATACCAAGTTCCTGTAAAAGTATGTGGAACATTCCTTGCCCTTAAAAACGGCAGGAATTTTTAATCTGAAATTTAATGGGGCATATGAGCTGTCTGATACACTGCAGTTTCATTTTAAGCTGCCCATTATTAATGAACCATCTAGCTCTATGTGTGTTCTGCCTTACATTCCTAAAGCACAAGAATTTTAAAATTTGTGTATTTATTTCATTAAATATTTCAAATGATCCGTCGTTGCCTGATTCAGATGCAAGAAAATCTAAATGTAAATTGCGCACTAATTTGTTACGAGCAAATGTTGAAACTCCTTATAAAACTTGGGAGTGTGAAAGCGTCCCTTAAGCACACACGTCTTATAGACATAATAGGAGAACCTTGCCATGGTACATTATTTTGTATAAATGCAACACTGACATTTTAGGGGAGCAAACTGTGCGGGTTCCTATTTTTAAGAACACTGTATTTTTGTTATTGAGGTATCTGTGAAAGACAGACATGTGATTACATTAAACAAAGTAAAGGAACAGACGAAAGCCGAGATGACGGTTGCTGTATTAAAATGTAAGTGTTACAGTTTGAATTTTCTAGTGAGTTTTTGAGTTCAGTGCTTTACATAACATTTTGTCCTAATCTTGCTTGCTGTCAGAGATGTTTCATGGTTGTGCAATTGCTGCAGTCAAGAATGCCAATTTGCATTCCAGGAGTGTCATTTGATTACTTTTATCTGCACAGCTCGAAGACCAGCCCAGACCTCTCATTTCATCTTGCCATGTCACGAGTCAGTGCTGTGTCGTCTTTTCAAAATCTGCCTGATTTAGACAAGAAAGAAAAGTACTTTCATGTTGCAGCCGCAGTCCCCTGCTAACTTGTCAGCAGCAGGATATGATTCACTTGGGCCCAGAAGAATGGTACAGAGACGAGGGTTAGGCGGTTCAATAAGCCCATGGACAGGTAGTGTGTGACGTCCCAAGAGAGCTTAAGTTAATGAAGAACAGGTCTGCTTAGTTCTTCACACTCTGACCTGGTGCTGTCCCCACAGTTTTCTCATTTGATCTTTCCCAGCAAATTGATCTTTTCTAGTACTTTTTTGCCTTCCAAGTTAGTCCTTGTGGGACTGAAATTAGCAGAGCAACTTAAGTTGGATAATACAGCTGTTCAGAAAAGAAGAAATTGGACACTAGCTCATAAAGGGGGGAGGGGAAAGTAAGCTATTCTTTCTGTTGTTAACTGAGTTTTCCTTTTTTTTTTTTTTCCCTAGTATTATTTTAGAAAATTTCACAATAGCCATATTACTTTGGAAGTTCTCTTTCTTTCTTATTTATAGCCTGTATGGATGGTCCATTGCATGCTGCATTATATGTGTATCCTTTAAATAAAACAAACATGCTTGCAGCGTAGACTGCAGGTTTGCTTTGGTATTTGTCAGTTGAACTTGCTTGTTAGAAATGATTTGCTAGTCTGTAATGAGGCTTTTACAGTTGTCGTAAGACATTTTAAATATCAATTGCACATGCCAACTACATTATTTATAGCCTGCTAAATAACTGTAATTCCATAGTATCCAATACTGAAATGCAGTGGAGATTAAACAATAAAAGCCATTACAAATGGTATGTGTAAATATTATGGTAGGTGAAAATACAGTCAGCAAATTACCACTGGCATTACTGGTTTTCTGGAAAACCAGTGTATACAAACAAATTGGTTTTGAACTAAGACACTCCGTACTTGAAATCTGTGTTCTAAAATGGAACTGTAGTATTAGTTGTCATTCCTTTACATTATTTTGCACTTAGTAGTTGAAAAGTGCAGTGGAGGTGCGCTCGAGTATGTGTGTGTAGGCGTGTGTGTGTGTTTAAATACATACATGGCTAGCTTGTCAAACAATGTAAGATTTCAAACTGGAATTTTGTAAATAAAGTGTAAGTTGGAAATGATTAAGAGGGTCTTTACTATGCTGCACAATAATAAGCAGTATTTAACTTTCTGTATTTCATAGCAGATGTTCTCACATATTATCCATGTCCTTTCAAGTTGTAGAATTGAAAACTGCTGAATGAAAAGAACACTTATTATGTAAGGGAAATACTGCTCTTGCTCCCTTTTAGTATTGCTTTTGAAAATGGGAAGGAACTGTAAAGGATCATTGGTCAGTTTAGCTCCTCTGCAGAGCTAGAGGGAGCTTCATGATTTTATTAGATATGCCTAAGGTGGAAAAAAAAAAAAAAAAGGCAGAAAAATATTCTGAATAAGTGCATGTTGATTCCTAACTCTTTTTCAGAGCCAAAGATGTAGTATTTAGTTTTCAAGGTGACTTTATTCTACAGTGGATGTACATGTATGTTGTTGCTGACTACAAATGTCAGCAATTTAAAGAAAAAAAATTACTGTCAGCAAACTAATTACATTAAAAGAAGTCCATGTAAAATATTGGATTTTATACAAAGACAAAATCTATATTTTTCCCCTAAATATGGGAGTTTCTGACAGCGTTCCTCTTCCTTTTGCATATTGGACACTATCAACAGAATTTCAGTCCTTTCTTCACTGTATGTTTTTTAATGAAGGAGTCCTGACTCTTGATCTGCAGGCTTGCATGGCCTTTTGTTTTAATGTAACTATTAGTATGTGTTGGGAAAAAAAAATTATGCATATCTGGAAATACAAAAAGTTCCCCATAAAATATAAAACAAATAGAGTATATCTGTCATCTTGGAAACGTGTATCACTTCCTAATCTAGCCAGGAATTTGTACTTAATTTAGAGGAATAGCGTTTAACATGGCTTAATAAAAAGCATCTGTTTAAACCTTGTATTCTGTGTCAGTTTCATCCCACCTAAATTCTGACATATTTGTTCTAAAAATGCATTGATCATAATTGCTGCTTAATAGTTATATGGAAGCTTTTACAAGCATTACTTTGGACAAACTTATTTACCATTTAAGTAAATGATATAATCCAGTGAGATAAACTACCAGATTTGTCTCCTTTATCTCTTGCACAGTAGCTCTCATTATGTGCCTTGCTAGTAAAAGCCTTTATTTGTTGATTATTAGAATCTTAGTACACTCAGGAGTTCTGCTGTAATTTAATGTGGTTGTTCAAAGAGGTTCTTTCATTTTAGAATCTTTTCACAGTACTCTCACCACATGTTATAAATATGTATATTTTATACACCAGATACATATGCAAATACTATTTTTCTTATTCCAGGTAAATCAAAGTTATTGAGGGAGAATTCTTTTTGTCTGTAGAGGCTATGTCCGTACTTCTTTCTTGGAATACTTTATGTGAAAAACACAAATTTAGATAACTTAATCAGATTTGTTTCTGATTTGTTACTTTAGGGAGTTCTTTATGTTTCTTTCAAAATTTTCTTTTCATGGAGCTATCATGTTCTATTATTTACTTAAAACAGATTTTTGTAGAAAATTACAAAGATGTAGAGGGGTTCTAAAAACACGCTGGACACTGTGATTATTTGCCGTTATAAAAAACAGAATGGCTATTATGCTGATTTGTAAGTAATGAACCAAATAGAAATCAAGATTCCATAAGCTAACAGCTAAAAAGTCTGTAAGTCACCGTGATCTGGTGCACTGTCTGGAAGTTCAGCTGTGTTCCTGCAGTGTGTTACAATTGGTTACGTCCACAGTTCTGCTGCATATAAAACTTAAGAAACTAGGCCTGTTAGAATTCTTCGGCTACGGGGAAAGTTTCAGACGGTATGCAAAGCATATTATGAACTGTTATCAGCTGTAAACGAAACTGAGGGTATGTACAACAGCCATCATGCTGTCAGCTGGAATCACACTGAATTAGTGTTGCAACTTTATCATATTTGTCAAATATGTATTATTTTGAAACTTGTGATTTGTGCTTTTAGGCAATGCTTTTTAATGTTGAATACAAAGATGTAACAGCAAACAAAAAACATTTTTCCCTTATTGTGACCTGACATTTGCCAAAGTGCCCCATGCTGAAATTTCTTTTCAGTATCTTTTTTTCTTCCAAAGCCAGACATGTACCCAGACACAAAAGCCTCTGTGTATAGCAAGCTGTTTTAAATATTGTGACTCGACGATGTGCTGTCCTTTCTCTGCTTGAGCCAAGGATCTCTGCTCAGTGTCTGTGGATTACCAAGTCCCTTCTTTATTGTACCTCTTGTCAGCTATTCCTATTCATTTAACCTTTCATTAGTGTCTGTGCAGCTTCACTGTCTGGAAAGGCAAGGAAAAACCTAAAGGCCTACTGTCACAGTTATTAGATTTCTCGGTTACATCCCAGCAACCATAAAGGAGTAAGAGTCAACACTATTGTCATGCATGCTGCTATCCTGGGGTGCAACTCTTCTGTGCATGTCAAGGACATGTGCCACATGTTGATAATGCATCCCAGGGATAAATGCATGACATGGGGGATAAACCAAGGCTGGCACTAATGAGCTTTGTAGGAGTTATTGCAAAGACAAACAGTTGTGAAGGAATTTTGCTTAAAACGCTGAAGAGATGGACTTGCATTAAGTGTTGCCAAGGCTTGCTTGTGAGGTACTTGTCAATCATGTTAGATTCATTT
Source organism: Anser anser (assembly GCF_964211835.1). Classification (NCBI taxonomy): domain Eukaryota; kingdom Metazoa; phylum Chordata; class Aves; order Anseriformes; family Anatidae; genus Anser; species Anser anser. Next base: position 52,392,645 of record NC_139723.1, read on the forward strand.
AAGTTCCATTTACAAGGGAAAAAATGTTTTCTATGACTAGGAAATGTATTGTTTTTCTTTTTTGTTTTTCTTTTTTTTTTTAAGCTGGCAGTATAAAGTGTACTTGAAGTAGTCCTTCAATACATTTCATGACAATTTTTTTCTTTTTTCTCATTGTTGGATCAAAAACTGAAATACATACAAATTACTTGAAAAACGATCTACTAATATGAATTGCACTGTATTCTAAAATATTCCTGTTAGCAAAGCTTCAAATTCACTCTGGGTGTTGTATTGACACAGGTTTGTCCAAGTTTAACTGAGAATATCTGGGTGCATCTAGGTAGTTTGTTCTATTTTTGGCATCCTAAACAGTATGAAAAAGACAAAATTATTAATTATGAGACCGCTTCCTCATTCTGCTGAGGTACATCTTCCATTCAGTCCAATGCAATATTCACATTTTGCTTCCAAAGTTCCTGTCCCACCCATCTTACATGCCCTGTTAACTAAATCCAGCTGAACTCTGAGCTTGCAGTTTTTACAATAGTAAAAAATACATGTTTTTCCCTAACCTCTTTAGTTTACCTTTTAGAACAGATTTTAATCACATTTTTATAAGTAGGATTAAAACAGTATGATATGTAACTTCATATGACTTTTATAAGGAGAAATTGGTCAAAACAAAATTTGATCTACATATTAATAATTAAATTATAATTGAATTGCTTCCATTAGTTCTCTGCAGTGCATCTAATGTTGGTGCTATTCATACCAAGGTTAGAAGTGGGAATAAAGCCATTGAAATCAGTGGAGTTACAGCTACATGAAGCTGTTGAATAAAACCTAGTCACCTCCTTTGCACTTTCCATATGGCACGCAAAGAGGGTTTTTGAGATGATAAATCTAGTGGGCCACAAGAAAATTCTTACAACTTCCTCTTTCCAGATGCACTGTTTAGATTTTCAGTGTCAGTGGTCATCATTTATTAATAGGGATGCTGAGCTTTTTATTTTTTTTCTCACAAATTCTGATATGAAGAAAGTGAAGAATGGCTGTACCTTTAGCTTTAGTTGAACATTGGAGGCAAAGTAACCAGCAATGTAATAGCTGGATTCAGGAACAAGTTCCTCCAAAGAAAATTGTATTTGAGAGAAAATTCAGAAAAAAATAATCTTTTTATTCTTCTTCTTCAGGCCCTGGAAACATTTGTACCCCTGATGCTGAATTCCACTCTCCTTAAATTAAAAGAGAAGCTGTTATATTTTGTGATTTGAATTAGACAAATATTTAAGTGGAATGAAATCTCAGACATGAGCTGGAACAAGTGTAGTAGTGCCTACTTAGTTTAAAACATCCTTTCATTACTAGACTGATATTAGCTTTGATGAATCTAAAACTTACTACATGGTTTCCAAATCAAAGATGAAAGGGCCAGTTAGGAATCAAATAAATTTTCCTGTTGAAATGTAGCATTTGACATTTAGAAAGATGTGCTCAGCATGATGAACCACTTCTCTTTACGGCAACTTGCCTGGTGATCTTTGCAATAAAACTACTTTGAAATTGAATTGAACTATAATAAAGGTAAGGTAAATTAATTTGGAAGTCTTGATTAGTGCCATTTTTTAAGCTAAAGGAAATATTTCCCTGAAAGCTCTTTTTTCCCCCTGTTTATTGTCAATACATGCCATTTTTCATTGCTAACTAGTTACTGTTGTTCTTTTGATAGACTGTTACTAGTCTAATTCAATTGTCCTTGTGTGGCATCTTGCTAGTTTTATTTAAAAAAAGGTTTTGTTATTCACCTTACTGCGAAAACAACCAGTAGATTCCTAGTGTTGATTAAGTAGACTTATACCCCATCTGTATCTTCTAAAGGGTTATCATTATTCTATACTGTAATTTACAGTCTACAGTCCAGTTGGGCAGTGCTTTTATACTGATCTGATGCCAATTACATGTTTCTAAAAGCCTACTCATAATGCTTTACTTTCCATAATGAGAATTTGTACAGAATCCTAGGGAGCAGCATGGGAAACTTTTGTTTTTCTACTGAATTAATAAAAAATAATAAAACCCACTAGTCAGTATTAGTAAAAACTTTTAGCTTTCTTCTGGTATTCTGGCAGGCAATGACCATATATCTGTTAGCGGCTGTCTTTCGAGTTGGGTTTTTGAAGACACCTTGTTTCTGATCTCCTGTACAATGTACGTGGTAAAAACAAGTGACACTAGAAGGCGGTTGAATAAGTTAATACATACACAACTTAAAGATGCTGAGGAATTTACATTCTTCAGTACACAAACTGGCATTTTGATTTTCTCCATACTTTGGTGCAAATATTAAAAAGTAATGTATGACATTGCATCAGTAATGTAACGAAAGGCTTCTGAGGGAAGTGTAAGCTGACTTGTCGTTCACATGGTAAGAAAGCCACCAAAAAATAAGTAGGAACAGGTAGCAACAGCAGGTAAGTGATGTGTGATTTAAAGATTTCTACTCCTTTATTTATTTATTTTATTTATTTATTTTTTTTAACTTTTGCCTTCAGAAAATAAGTTACAAGCTTCTTTCTTTCCTCTTATCCACAAATAACTTGCACTACTTTGCATATCAGCAGTGAATCTCATTTATCAGCTGGTTTATTTAAACGATTTATGATATCAAATAATTATTTTGTAAGCAAGAAGTTCTTCAGCTGCTGAGTGGACTTACAGAGGGGATGCAAATATTCATCCTTTCTTGTCACTTTTTGGAGTGCTGTTGGCAGTATGAGGGCAGCAAGGGTAGAAGTGAGTTACCTAGCTCTATGGTTAGGCGTGGGGATCAGAAAGTTGCAAGAAGCTCATCACCATCTCCTGCTAATTGATATTTTTCATGAGTTAATTCCATGAGATAGTTTCCTGAGTTTCATTAGCAGTAGTCTTTTGATTAAAAATAAGAGAAAAAAAAAGTCCATGTGATGGCAGGGAAGGAGGTGACTGAGTCTGGGAGTATGATATTGAAAGCGTGCCAACAGGCAAATAGCTCTAGTCACCACAGCAGGGCAAGAGGCTTGCTTCTTTCCTACCTTGCATACCTTTCCTGTACCCCATGTTACCTGTATGTGGAATTTCATAGCCCTCTTGCTATTAAGTGGTGGGCAGTATGATGGGATGAGTTTTGCATAACATGAGCTTTACGCAGTGTTTAGCAGTCACTGGGCAATACAGAGGATTTGCGAGAGTGTTAGATGAACCTCTGAAACATGCAGACAGTGACTGTCTTCCCATTGCCACACACAGGGGGTCAAAATTCACTCTTCTCATGAAGTTATTGCCAGACCCATGAAAGATCTAATCACAGGATCCTGAACAGTTGCAACAGACAAACGAGCCGATTGGTGAAGTCAAGAGACCTGTTCTTGTTCTCACGTTTACAGATATAAGCCTTGACGATGTGACGTGGTAAACCGTGGCGGATACCTTCAGGCTTCAGTTTGAAATGTAATCTGTTTTAAGGATCATTATTGCTCTTGTGGTGATAAGTTTACAATAAACCAACACAAATCTAGTCTTGTAACAAGCAAAGTATGCATGTTCCTTTTGCTTTACATACTGCAAGAATTATTTTAATTTAACATGCTTTTTCTTTTAAAATATATCAGTGGCATATATGGCAAGATGAACTACAGATGTAGTGGAAGGAAAAAGCTTTTAGAATTTTTGCTGCAGCTTTTCTGCGGGGTGCATGCATATATGTGTGTGCATGCATGTATATATACAATATATTGTGCTATATACATACACAAAATGTTATTATATACATCTTTATAAATACATTTAAATGTAGATATAAAAATAGGTGGAGATGCATACACACAATACATGGAGATGCATACACACAATATGTATATATGTACATGCACTTTAATACATAGAAATATACACATATACTTTTTTTTTTTTTCCTCTGGACAGCTACTTATGTTAACAGAAAGGCTTTTGGGCCAGTTCTGGTTCTTTACTAAAAGTAAGAAATAAATTTATCCTAAAAGGTAGCTGTGAAAATAAATGTGTTTCTAGAAGGGAAACTAAATATTGCACCTCCCTTTATCTTAAGAGAGCGCTTTAGGAAATACTGGCTTTTTCTTTTTTCTTCTTTTTCTCTTTTTTTTTCCCCCTCCTTTTTCTCTCTTTTATCTTTCTTTTCTCTCCTCTCCACTCTGTTCTCCCCTTCCCTTCCCTCCCCTTGCCTGTCCTCTCCTCCCCCCATCTTCCTCTCCCTTTTCTTCTCTTTACTTTTCCTTCTCTTTACTTTTTCTTTACTTTTTCTTTTTTTCTTTTTTCTTTTTTTTTCTTTTTTTTTCTTTTTTACTTTTTTTCTTTTTTCTTTTTTTCTTTTTTTTTCTTTTTTTCTTTTTCCTTTCCTTTCCTTTCCTTTCCTTTCCTTTCCTTTCCTTTCCTTTCCTTTCCTTTCCTTTCCTTTCCTTTCCTTTCCTTTCCTTTCCTTTCCTTTCCTTTCCTTTCCTTTCCTTTCCTTTCCTTTCCTTTCCTTTCCTTTCCTTTCCTTCCCTTCCCTTCCCTTCCCTTCCCTTCCCTTCCCTTCCCTTCCCTTCCCTTCCCTTCCCTTCCCTTCCCTTCCCTTCCCTTCCCTTCCCTTCCCTTCCCTTCCCTTCCCTTCCCTTCCCTTCCCTTCCCTTCCCTTCCCTTCCCTTCCCTTCCCTTCCCTTCCCTTCCCTTCCCTTCCCTTCCCTTCCCTTCCCTTCCCTTCCCTTCCCTTCCCTTCCCTTCCCTTCCCTTCCCTTCCCTTCCCTTCCCTTCCCTTCCCTTCCCTTCCCTTCCCTTCCCTTCCCTTCCCTTCCCTCCCCTTCCCTCCCCTTCCCTCCCCTTCCCTCCCCTTCCTTCCCCTTCCCCTTCCCCTTCCCCTTCCCCTTCCCCTTCCCCTTCCCCTTCCCCTTCCCCTTCCCCTTCCCCTTCCCCTTCCCCTTCCCCTTCCCCTTCCCCTTCCCCTTCCCCTTCCCCTTCCCCTTCCCCTTCCCCTTCCCCTTCCCCTTCCCCTTCCCCTTCCCCTTCCCCTTCCCCTTCCCCTTCCCCTTCCCCTTCCCCTTCCCCTTCCCCTTCCCCTTCCCCTTCCCCTTCCCCTCCCCTGCCCTCCCCTCCCCTCCCCTCCCCTCCCCTCCCCTCCCCTCCCCTTCCCTTCCCTTCCCTTCCCTTCCCTTCCCTTCCCTTCCCTTCCCTTCCCTTCCCTTCCCTTCCCTTCCCTTCCCTTCTTTTCCCTCTTTTCCCTCTTTTCTCTCCTCTCCTCGAGTCTCCTCGAGTCTCCTCGAGTCTCCTCGAGTCTCCTCTCCTCGAGTCTCCTCTCCTCTCCTCGAGTCTCCTCTCCTCGAGTCTCCTCTCTTCCTCCCCACCCCTACCGTCCCCTCCCCGCCCCTCCCCTCCCCTCCCCTCTTTCGCTTTCACTTTCGCTTTCTCCTTCGCTTTCGCTTTCTCTCTCTTTTTCTCTCTCATTCTCATTATCTTCTCTTTCTTCTCTTTCTCTTTCTCTTCATTGTTCTTCAGCTTTGTCTGCTCTCTATATTATAAAGATCTTAACATTTTCATACAGTCCACAGCGTTTCCATTGAGAAGTATATTAAATTACCTTTTTCTCTGATTTGAGTAATTTCCTGTGAGCATACCAATATTAGTACTGTGAAACTGGGTCTTATATTATGGTAACAATAATGAGACCTGCTAACAACCAAGCCTCTGATATCTCTCTAATTCGTGAACTAAAGATGGCCATACCAGCACTTGTGGATATTTTACCTGGGAAAGTAGTGAGCAATTGGATTTGCAGAAGAACCCCCACATTTTTTTGGGTGTTTTTCTCCTAAATTAGGGATCTTCTATTCTTTAGAATTTTGATGACTTCCATTTATGATGACAATATTGTGTGAAAGGCATGACACCATGCCTTTTGTTATACGTTATAAAAGAAACTGGGCTGGCCTTTCACTGGCTTGTGTGAGGATTTTCAATCCATTTATCGTGGGTTTTATTGCTGTTGTAATGTACATTGACATATTCTGTGATTATACTATCGTGGGAATGTTTGCACAATATATAGGATTAGCTGATTACCATATTATAGAAATTATTTGTATTTTTTTGAAAAAACCTCAGAACTGTGAAGATTCGATCAACTTGTAAGATTGGCTTGAGAAAATGGTTGGTTATAGCTAAGGCTACCCGTAAAATAATGGGAAATATCAGATGTTGGCAAAATGCAGTCCCGGGATGGAAAAAAGTATAGAAAATTTTCAGAAATTACATGATGGCTAATGGAAGCTCAGTTGAAATTAAGTGATGTGACTTAGCAGACAATTTCACTTAATACCATATATTTAAATGCAGTGTTGCCAGTCACTGATCTGGGCATGCAGATTGTCTGAGTCCCGTGACGAGACAGAGAATTGTTAGCTAAGTTTCAGGCAAGGTAGAACTTAGTGCATTTGAGGCATTGGAGGGTTTCACTGGAAATACTGGGTTTGTCAGAGGGTTTGCACTGTATTCAATTCTGGCCTTTGGTAATTAAAATTTCTCAGGAAACGTGTATTGAAATTTCATCCAAGGATGTCAGGAAAATGGGATACAAACTTGAATCATAGGACAAAGGCAGATAGCATTCTTGGACCTCTCTCAATTAGAAACATGGGATATGCATGGCACTTCAGGATGGAGAGTGAATAAACCTTCATGTGCAGTTTATTTAAATGAGTAGATGGAATGGATTTTTCTCAGAGCAGTCAGTGACAGATTTCACGCTGACTTAGAAATAACAACAACAACAACAGCAAAACACTTTGGAGTTTGTAAGTTCCTAACTCCTGTGAGACTGTTACTGCAAGGTAACCTCTAGTAGGGATTTACAGCATGCCAACTGATTTGCACTATCCTGTATGTAGTTTCCTTCATTTTCAGTGCGGGGAAGCTACATCACATGTGCTGCAAACTAGCTTATACACTGTGAATTTGCCTCCAAACCACTTGATGGTTTCTTCTTTGTTTAGCTGTCTTCTAAAAGTCCATGGGTGTTTTGCCTTTGGATTTCATGAACTTAATGTCCCATCTGTATTACCAGAGCTGGAAGATGGCTGGGCACTGGTATTAACTCTCTGCTCTGAAAGGATCACGGGAACTTGAGTTATCACAAATATTCAACACTTTTTTTAATGTCTTATGCTAAAGACAGTCACTCCATGAATAGTATCTGACTCACTGTGCTAGTTATCCAAAACCTCATGTAACTGAGGAAAAAACATTGTAAAAGAGATTGGATAGTTCTTCTAAAGATGTAAGACTTGTACAAAATGAAAAAAGAGGCAATTTTATTACAAGTAATAATTGCAGAGTTAAAAAACTTAATAAAAATCAGTAAATATGTGATCTATTATCAGATGTAGCATGTAGTCATATGTTGATTACAAAGGATGGAAATGTGGGTAGTAATATAAACCTGTGGTACATTGTAATGTTATCAAAATACAAGTCTGTCTTAAATAAGGCAATATCTATGAATAAACTTGATCTGGATGATCAGTGCCATGCCCACATGGAGCCCTATATGACTATTTGTTGTTCTGAGGTGGATTGTTACATGGAGTGCACTGAGTTACAGTATCTACATATTTATCCATGCTAGTCTTATACTATTACTTACTTACAACACTTGAAATCCACCAGTGCCTTTTGCATGCAGAATCAATGCCCAAAGTATGCAAGATGAAGACTTTCCTTTGCTTTATGTGAAGGTAGTTTGCTAAATGTTGTCTCTGTGAGAGAGATTGAGATAAACAGTAATCTGGTTTCTGAGGGAGGCACAATTCAGACAAAGATAATACAGGGTGGTATTTTTTGAGGTATACTCAGATGCTGTCAACTTTGTTCTTTCTTCCCCGAGATTTGGCTATTTTGTTTCCTGCTCTGTTTATGAGCTAAACTAATGCTGAATGTGGCTCACCCAGCTTCTATGCAGGTTGTCTCATGCACACTGCATCTTGGGATGATGTTAAAGGTACTGGTTTTAACTGAGGAGGACTGAAATCATAAGTGCTAGACTAGCTCCGTCACTGCAATTGTAATCAGAAAACAAACTCTTAACACTTTCAGCTTAAAAGGCATAGGCATTCCTAAAATGCTAATTGTTCTTAATGGGAAGCCCTGTCTTTGGAAATTTTATTTCTTCCCTGATACAAGCACGGTGAGTGACATCACAGGAACACTCTTTCCAAGCATTCAGCAAGGTCCATGGGTTTTTTTGGTGTCTGAAGGAGGAAAAAGAGGGTTATTGTCAGGTTTTGTCTAGATGGGACATGATTTCTGCTGACAGAAGAAATATTACTGCCAACAGTGCTACATCATCTCCCTAAATAACATTAGCTAAGTTGATATAGAGGGAGTATTGCTATACCCATTTGGGCAAGTGCAAAGTATATGTTTTGTTTTAATTTTGTCTAAGAGTGTGAAATTAAAGAAGTTTCACTGTACTTTTATAAGACAGTTACTATAACTGAAGTATCAGTTTTATTTGTGTATCAAGAACATAAGCTGTTTTCTAAATACCTTAGAATTCTGCTGTATTTCATACAAATATCAGTTTCATGAATTTTTGCTTGGAAGACCCCACTAATTGCTATCATTTTGACTTAATGCATACTTTTCAAGATAGCTGCCCCACAGACTTATGCACTCAGAATTTCATTTACAGAGACAGGTTCATTGTGTTCCTGTTACAGACAACTGAGACCAATGGGACTTCTTGTTGGGAAAAAGAAAAAAAAAAAGAAAAAGAAAAGAAAAAGGCTTTTAAAATACTTCTTTACAGGGAAGATGGCAGAGCAAGGAGACCATTTCAGACATGTGAGCAAGCTTATTCAGACTAGTTGAAGACTATCACTCTCTGTAGAATGAAACGACATCCATAAGGTTAATCCTTATGGACATTTCCCATTATATCTCATTTGGTGTCTGGTTGGTTTCACAAACTAAAATGTTTAGAAACCAGATATATAACTGAGCTGCTTAGAGTTTACTTATTCTGAATGCAGTCCTGAAGACCCTTTCAAGGGTCTAGGTTGAAGGCATATTGATGATATATATTTTAACACTAAAGTTCTTTTTTTTTTTTCTAATGCCAAGATAAGTACTACTTGTATAATCCTTTCCTAATTTATTTTAGAATTGATAGAGTTTGGTGTTTCATCCCAGATTTAAGATCCCATGCCCAGAGTCATTAAGGAAATCTTCTTTGATTTATATAAATGTTTTGTCTTAATGTAGTCTTTAGAGAAGAATGACACCCTTTCACTGAAAGAAAAGAAACTATTCAAAGGATTGAATTTCTTTTTCTTAATTTGTAATATAGCCCGTTTTTTTGCTGCAGGGCAATATTTTTTACTTTACAGATTATGCAGGGTGTTTCAGCTGAATATGCTCATACCTTTAAAAATCATTTGGTGTGAGAACTTTTTAAGTTTGAGGGTGTTTTTTCTTTCTTTCTTTTTTTTTTTCTCCTTTCCTATAATACAGTATACCCTGCCTTTGAGCTTTCAATTTAAGTCTTCTGTCATATACTGCCAAAAAGTTTGTTCAGAGCTCTGTCTGTGTTGAAACATGTATGCCTGTCCCAGTGTCATAACTAATTATATATCCTGTATGCTTACTTCTAGTAATTGGAAAGTAGACCTACCGCAGGATACGTTTTAGTATTAGATTGTATCTTGGGGACATGTTACAGAAATCAAGTTTCCACCAAGCAGCAACTTGAATTTGTAAACAGATATTACTATTTTAAGTACATCATCTCATGATTGTTTCTTGACATCTGTGTGTGTTTGTTTTAAAGTTGGGGAGAGGGTATTTCTGAACGGTACCTCTGCATGGGTAGTAATTATATACTTAACCTACTTCTCTTCAACCACAGTATTCTGAAGCGTCTGTTGTCTCTAGTTGAAAAAGAGGCCTCTTGTTTCCATAATGTCTTTCTGCAAATTTTGTTTGGAGGTTCAAAACTTCCCCAAAAATGTGTCTTTGCACAGTGCCTGGCTAAGTTCTGCTTGGCTGCAATGCTGTTTTCGGTTCCTAACTTAACAAGAGAGGGAGGAGGGAAGGAGGGAAAGAGACTGGCATTTTGATCGGGAAAAAGCATAGAAGAGATCTAGGGAAAACCAACATTCATTTTCATCTTTTTCTTTGCAGCATCATTAGCTTGTGCTTTGTGTGTATATGTATATCCATATCTGAATATGTGCATATGTGTCTATGAATTTTTGTAGGTACATGAAGAAAGAGAGAAAGCCTCGTGGTTATGTGTAAAGTTTTTCTTTGCGTGCTCACAGCTAGGCTAGCAAACAATGACTTATATGCATCAGCATGTATAAAATATGTGCTCCTTGTCCATGCCTGCTGAATGAAGACTTTGCCAGTCTTAAGTCTGAGAGCTTCACGTCTTGTTGCAATTAAAGTCTTACAACTGAGCATTTAATGCTAGTGATAGATTACAGTATTGTCAGGATGTGTTCTGATTTTGGGTTTTGTTGATTTATGAGACCACATTTTTATGGGAGTTGCTGGGTAGCTGCTGTTGTACATTAAAAACTCTTACTTTCATGGAGTATGTATCAGTGTTTTATTAAAACTACAACAGTAGTGCTTGATTTTCTTCTAAAGCCGTGCTTTTTTTTTTTTTTTTTTTTAGATAAAACAGTAAAATAATAGATACATCAATGTTTATGGCAGTTGTACAAGGAAACTTTTTTTATTTATTTGATAGGAAGTGTTTGTTTCTAATTATGTAAAATGTCAGGTACTTTTCCAAAGGAGGAAGGTTTCTTAAATGACTTACTAGTTATTTAAGTCTCCTTGTTATCTCTTAGTTTCTGTATTCAGAAAACAGCATGATTTTGTCAAACTCTTTTATTACTGTGTATGGCATCTTCAAAATTAATCTGGAGTAAATCACTTACTTTGAAAGTTTTTGACAACAAAATGTATATTTTAAGCAGTTCAAATGTCTTGTCAGGCAAATTTATCTTCCACTTTCCTTTCCACAATAGGCATTTTTAGAAGGTTCAGAGGAGGAGAAGACTGGGTCAGTTTGACCAGGGAGAGTATAATGCTGTCCCACATTCCAGTTTTATATGGTTTCAGAACTGATTTAATATCTCTTGTAAAGAAAGATAGGAGTATACTGCATGTAATAGCTTCAAGTGACTTTTAAACTTCAAATTTCTTTTTCAAAGACTTGCAAAAATTTAGTATCCTAATTTCTTCAGAAGAATATCAATACAAGAGAGCACATTTTATATACAGTTTTTTGTTTGTTTGTTTGTTTTTTAGTACTTATTATATTTAAGCGATTTTATTCTCTCTCATCTGTTTTAACAATTCTCTACCCACCCATGGCTTTGAAACACTTAAGAGCAAACTAAGCCAGCTATTTCAGCGATGTGAAAATTGGAGATAGAGCTGTCTGAGAAACAACGACACCTTAGCCACCAGGGAAGAAAGGAGTCTGGGTGTTTTCCTATGCCACAGTCTGGGGAATTTGTCTTCTGTATCTGCCACTCATTCTTCTCCCAGTTGATCTCTCTCTGTTGTTGTTGCTACAGAGGAACAAGAGAGTTTTGCCCCTATCCTTCAGCCACTTTAGATGACCACTATTGTAGACTGCCTTTGGAAACCTTATTCAAAGGTTTCCAGAGCAGTAGCAGAGAGAAATTAACATGCAATTCTGGTCACAAAAGTGTTAGTTATCAATGAAAACAAAACTATGAGTATAGAATAGGGCCATGGATCTATCAGTCTGCAGGGTCAGATAGACTCCGCATCAGTTCTGTTAATTTTGTCTTTGAGAGGCCTCTTATGCCACAAGGACAAAAAAAAAATTTGAAGTACAAGCTCCAAATTCCTTGGAGGTTAATGACCCTTGCCTGAAAACAGGATTCCGACTTGCCCATAATTCTGAGGTTTTCCAGTTTTGGCAGCTAGTGTATATCAAGGTTTCCATATAGAGGATTAGAATATGTGTTGGTCAGTACAGTAAAGAAGAATGAGGCAACTAATAGCAGTATTGATAAACTAAATGTCGTTTGACAGTAAAGGAAGCATTGTATCAGTAAGCTAATTTTTGGTTGACAAGGATAAATAACTATTAAACTATGTAAAATAACTAGTGAAATGCTTCTGGAAGAATCTTTTCATTCTTGTAAAAAAAAAAGTCGTGACAGTAGAAGAACATTTGTCCTGATGGTTTTCTCTGTAACATGTAGCTAAACATCATAGATTTATGTGATCATTGTTCATATGGTAGACCTTCTAAATGTTATGGTACTCAAATATCTAGACTATGAAACTAAAAAATGTTACATTACTCAAATATTTACAATATAAAACTAAAAAGTTGATAATATGCATTATTATGAGAAAATGATGTGAGGTTTTTCCTCCTCACTTGATTCTTTCAGCTATTGCAATACTGATTTGTACAGCAATAAGCAGTACGATAATTGTCATTTACTCTACAGTACCTTTTCTTAGGAAATAGAAAGGCAAGATACTCTGTCAAAAAGTGAATTCAGTTTAATTTGCACAAATATGGCTTGATTTTGAAATAAGAGTGTGTAAGCAATGCAGTAATGGATTCAGCTATGAAAAATGGGATTGAGTTTTGAGTTGTGGCCATGTTCAGTATCTTGGTTCTGGATTATGAGTTTAGAAGGATTAAAGGAAATTTTGTAACATTTGTCTTATGAATATGGTACAGATACAAAAATACAGATTTGTTTTGCCAGCAGTTATCCAGTCTGCTGCTGGTTTCTCTCAGTTATCCACTGTCTCAATTTTAAGCTTCCAGACAACTTTTGATACGCATGCAGAAAACATCTCTGATGTCACCATCATGAAGGTAATTTGTACTGATTTACATTTTATTCCTCACAATGATTCAATTTTTAAGCAAGTTTACTGTATTTTTTTGAATGTTTTACAACACATACAAAAAAAGGAGTAAAACATTGAAGACATTCAACATCCTGTTTGATGACATCTTACTTACCTTTGTATATTTAGTGTATAAATACGAGAGTATATAATATCTGTATCTAATGTATATGGAAAACAAACAAACAAACAAAACCCATAAAAACCTGCATGGAAAAAGTCAAAAGACCTGAGTGTATGGCAGCGCTGTTATCTTTTGCCTAGTGTGCAACATATTATTCTGTTATGCCTCTTGGGAAGACAGAGATCATTTTTAAGCTCCACAAAGTTGAATGACTTTTGTTGTGCAAAAATCCCTGAAAACAAAATCCCATCAAGCCAGACCCCCAGCATCTGGTTTTCATCTGCTCTGATTGTATCAAGAGGAAACAATCCCATATAGATGAAGAGTTGTATTCACCATGATTTAGATCCCTAGTGTGTTCGCAAGGGTTGAAAGAACCACTATCCAGAACTCCAAGGAACATACTTGTCTGACATAGTTACTGAATGTAACTTTTTTGGTCTTCTAGTGTCACATGTATGTTTCCCTCATTTTTCAAGAGCTTTTTGAAGCTAAATAGATTTATATTTATTTATTTGTATCCAGAATCATTATACACAGGGACATTATGCTTTCATAAAAGAAAGTACTGTTTGTTATTTCATTCATTTCAGTACCATCAGTATTACAGCAGTACTTGCTCAAGAGGACAGTGTGGGTCTGGTTCTCTCCTTAATACTTGTTCCCCTTTTCCCATTCCCACAAATGCCTGCCAGACCTGTGATAGAGTAACAAAAATTCAGTTGTAACAGACTCAGAAACGTGATTGGTGCTGTCTGGACTGGGAAGGAAGGATTCCAGAAATATGATAGATGGTAAGATGAAGCCCTTCCCCAGTGCAAAATGAAGTCCGTGCCTAATTTGGAGATAACATAACATCTGGTTCCTTGAGTGATCTGACTTACTCTGAAGATCTGCAGAGGACTACAATATGTCTTGTACATATTTAGTATTTTGGAGGGTTTGAACTCCAGCTGTGCTTCCTCTGATAAATGATGAGCTAGAGAGAGAGAGATGAGCAAACTTCAGGTGTCTATAAGCAAAAGGCAATAGGAACAAACCAAATTAGTGACAAGGAACATCTTCTAATGGGTTAATTTAAAATAAAAAGTTATTTCCTGAAGCCTTTATATTTATATTGGTGGGAAATTAACTGTAGTAAATTCAACAGGTGCAGGCAGGGCCAGTGTCTTCGCTGGTTGAGTAAAATAATAGAATTTGAATCAGAGTGAATTAAAAACAAAGTAATGTAGCAACTTTGTAATAGTCCAACACTCCCTAATGTTGCCCCCAAACGAATATTAGGTACAGTATTTTGGCAGATTTTGCATCAGTGTATTAATATAAGCACAGATTTGTCTCCCTGACTTCAATAGAGATTATATTTAAAATTTGTTTAAAATTTATATCCGTTCTTAGACTTTTCTTAGCTATTCCTGTGTAAGGTACCTTCTTACAATTTTTATTTTTTTGGTTCTTGTGTTTTATAATCTGTTTTCAGTAATAGACATACCTGATACGGACATGTTGACTTTTTCTCAGAAGACATCACTCAGGTAAATACTGCTGGTTGAATTGAATCTCATTGGAGAAAGTACAACTTTTAGCACAAGGATTTACAAGATGTAACTAGCGTCCCATCTAGTCTAATTGACTTCTTTGTGAGTAGGCAGACGTTTATCAGCTAAGCCTCTGATTTGTCTACATGAAAATGTTTCCTTCACCAGATGTAGTTTAAGTTAGGAGCTTTTGCACTCTTTTGAGCCCCTTTAGACAAAGCACAAAGGCTTCTTCTGAACTCTTAATTAAAATAGGTGGTTTAATTGAAGCATTGTTTCTCCTACTCCACTCTCCTAACTAAACTTTCATTCAATGAGTCTTTATGATTGTTCTGAACAGTAAATATATGTATGCCAAAACCCAAGAGAGAAAAAATAAGTAGGTGGTCTGCAGAACATTTGGACAAAGCAACTCAAATTCTTCCCAACATTCTGTATATTATCTGAAAGTACCTGTAATTGGGTGAAAATACTCAGAAAATGGATTTTCAATAATAAGCTTTAGTTTCTAGAAGATGGCAGTTTAAGTTACAAAAATATGCTCACATGTAGCATAAAATATGTTAACAATATGGGAGTGGGTCTTAAAATTACTCAGAAATGTTTGTTCTTATTAATCTTACTGCACTAACCGAAAGACTTTTCCGTTGCTTCCTATGGGTTGAAATGACTTCCAATAATGACTGTGCTGGATATTGAGAAATACTTAGTCTGAATGATGCAACTTAGGTAGGTAGGTTGAACTCTTTATGTGAACTCTTTATGGAGGACTAAATGCTCCAATTGCAAAATGATACCTTGCACTTTCCCTGTCCTGTGTTCAGTCCATGTGATGGTTATTACACTTGTTGATGTGGTGAGCTGATGATGGCTGAGGGCCAAATGACCACCCAGCAACTCACTCCTTCAGTCCCGATTCTTCCCTGCAAGCGCCACAGGAGGGATGGGAAATGGGGGGCTGTGGTCAGTCCCTAGCAGCTCCACTCTGCTGCCCCTTCCTCCTCACACTTTTCCCCTGCTCCAGCGTGGGTTCTCCTCTCCATGGGCTGCAGTCCTTCAGGTTAAATCTGCTCCAGTATGGGGTCTCTCACAAGGCCTCAGTTCCTGCAGGGAATATTGGATGGGGTCCACCACCAGCTGCAGCATGGATGTCTGCACCAGCATGGTCCTCTCCATGGGCTGCATGAGTTCAAGCTACTTCATTGTGGTGGCCTCCACAGGCTGCAGAATAATCTCTGCTCTGGTGCCTTCATCCTTTACTTCTTCTCTGACAGTGGCAGCACTGGTGTTTCTTTACTCTCTTTTTTTTTTTTTTTCCCCCTCCCCCTCTCTCTGCCTATGCAGCATTTTGCCCTTTCTTAAATCCATTTCCTCTGAGGCACCAGCCACAACTGCAGGGCCCCTCTGTGCCCTGTGGTGGGGCCGCTGGAGCCGGCCACATCCAGCACAGGGCAGCCCCGGCCTTGGCCTCACCTCACAGAGGCCTCTGCAGCCACCCCACCAGCGCCTGCCCAAGGATACCCACTACAATTGAATAAGGAAATATGACTGTACTTTGCTTTACATTAAGATTTTTTGTTGCTGTTGTTTCTCTTTATGCTTGCTTGTAAGCTTGAGAGTTTATTAACTGTTACTATTTTGTGGTGGTAGTGTACACGAGTTGTTTGGGGCTTTTCTGTTTAACTTCTGAGTCATTCCTTAACTTACATGATTTGTAGATTGGCTGCCCACACCAATTAACATGGAGAGAATCTAATTTGTTGCATAGCAAAAGTTTTTTTTTTTTTTCCTCTTCTTCTTCTTTCCTGTAACCATTTAGATAATATAGGATGTATGCATGGCAAGATGTGTGCAAGCAACAAGGTTTGTGGAGCTAGGGTGTGCAACAGTACATGCACACTTAGGACTTGTTAGGACTTGGCTCAGTCAGCCATTGGAGTAGGTACCTGAGGTGTAAGCATAGTCCCATTCCTACCAAGCATAACTCTGGTTATACACAGCTGAAGTATTTGGTATAACTAAGAGTATTTTAATTGTTGTACTGCATATGCCTCCTAAGCAAAGAAATATTCTGTGCTTAAAATCCAGCACTCCTGATTAAAAATGAAAAATGAAGTGGTTCGGTACTGTCTTACAGAATATAGGAGTCTGACCCATTAGTACTTCATGGTATCTAGGGCCTTAAGGTCTTGTTACCATGATTGTAATTTAACATTAAACATGCTAGGCTAAAATAATCATAAGACATATTTATTTTTCTTCTTTTTGAGCTAGGTATTTTTTCTCAGACAGTCATTAACTGTTAGAAGTCTGTGATCATTTACATTACTTGGCGTGCTGTTTGGCAGTGTTATGTTTTGCTGTATTTTCTTGGAAGGCAAAGAGTTTCCTATGAAAGGCGAATTTTTGGCTTTCTACAGTCCTTTCCCAATGAGGTCCCATTGCGTGGAAGATTATGTGGAGAGATCAGCAGTGATGCAACTTTGTCTTCTTGCCATACATCTCTCCAGATGATTAGCTCTCTGGTTGTCTGGATAATATTTTTAACTATGTCTAAATATGGAAAGAGGGAACCCTGCTGAAGATTTACTAATTT
>NC_139723.1:52414847-52432347 GCF_964211835.1 Anser anser
GAGTTCATAATAAAAAAATCCCAAAGAGAGTTCTCACCCTTTGGTGAAGAGAGTATACAGCATAACATTTTGGAGAAGGAAGAATATCTCTTATAAGTCTTCTAATACCAAGTAAAAGATTATGAAAGTGACATAAAGGAAATCAAAGAAAATATCTGGATTTTGGCAAAACACAAGGTATCTGTGGATGAATTATTCTCCGTACTTACTTAATGTGTCATAATACTAATTTACACCACAAACACCTCCACAAATACCTTCCTGTTAATGAACATTTTTGTGGGGAGTTTCAAAATCAAGATATGCTGCAATTTTAAGGAAATATTTTCAAGGGCTTTAGTCTCACAGGTTACGAGTGAAGAGTTTTACTGTGTTTTTTCAGGATACTTTTTTTTTTTTTTCCTCAAGAATAACGCAAGTGAGCACCACAGAGCTTTACTTTTTTCAGGGATTTTGAAATTCAGCTTACATGCCAGCAAGCAGTTTAGTGGCAGGAAGTCTTTCCTAGTAGTGCAGTCATGAACTGGTAAACTAGAAGCATCTGTAAAAATTTAGAGAGAGTATCAGCTTTCTCAAAGCTCCAGCCCAAGACTAATGAGGTGCAAATGATAGCGCTGCATAACCCTTCTCCACCCCAATTGTGGAATGAGATATTGCGACAGAAAGAAGTAAAGAAATGAGACAAAGATTTCAAAACTTACAGTGCCCTGAAACAAATACAGGGTTTTCAGAAGACTTTCAGATGGTTGAGGTGGGCCAACCTGCATATTTTGCTAGGAAGAAATTCATACCTCCTTCCTCAACCGCAGACATATTTCCATGGCACCAAATACTGACAGATGGAGGTTGTGGAGCACTAATTAATTTTTTTCTGCATGTGTGTGAAATTTTACCTGTTGATGCAATTGTTATTATTAGCAGTTGCTCTGCTAAGAAATAAACTTCTGCAAATACGCATCTTTGATAGATCCTCTCCTCTGCTCCCGTCGCAGGAAGAGAAGAAGGGGGTAGAAATGTAATTTATTCGAAGGAACACATCTGGGGTGTGATCTGCTGTATCTTAACACCAGATGGCAGGTTTAGGCTGACAACTAAAACCTAGTTTAGCCTGGTCAAATGGCATCTTAATCTCTAACTTTCTCTGACCATACAAAAGAGGGACTACTGTAAAATCACAGCAATTATTTGCACTCGGACTAAGAATTCCTTCTCCATTTAATACTCTCTCAGAGTTTATTAATTTTCTGTGCTTCTCACCTCTTCAGTGTTTATAGGAAAGATTGCTTCTCCTTGGCAACACCTAAAACGTTATTGTGCGGCTCATACCTTCTTCCAAGTATGCGTTGTGGGGGCAGAGGTGTGGTGCCTTTAAGTGGCTGATTCTTGTCATAACAGGTATGGCATTAGCCCTGCTGAGTAGTGACTACAAGTGACAGCATTGCGTTTGAGGTGCCTGGAGGGCAGTCAGTCATCACTCCTACACAGCAATGCGCGTTTGAAAGCACTGTATACAGTTGCTTGCCAGTGTGGAGTATGCTTGGTAAAAGCTAAGAAGACGGAGGTTTGATTCTTGTATTCTTTTATTCACCAGATTCCCAGAAGAAACTCCTAGAAAATCAAGAGCAGATCAGAGCTGTACGCTGTTTGTTCTCCTCTTGTGTGTATGCACATGTTCCCCCACAGCACGCCGCCCTTTCATTTGGGCGCGTAAGTGCACATCTCTCAACTTCAGGCCACCCAGGACCTAAAATCTTCATCCAGCTCTTCTCTTCTCTTCTTCCCTCTCCCTAGCTCCTGCACATTCCCAAATTTATTTTCACCTTACCTTGTAAAATGGGGTGCTTTTGTTCTTTTAACTGTGCTTTTTTTTTTTTTTTGTCAAGTAATTACAACAAAGAATGTAAAATGGAAGACAGAAATATAGAAATATGTCTGTTAAGGTGTTACAGAATGAGTGTTCTTGCTTAATAAGTTTATTGCTGAACAGCATGGGCTTTTGAAATGTTTTACCTGAAAAGGAGTATATTGAGTTCTTATTCCTGTTAGTTCAGTAAACGCATAATAGGGTAGATCAGGATAAAAATACCGTGGAATATCGTATTTTATGTGGAAGTTGCATGTTACAGTATTACGTTTTTATCAAGCATGAGATTTTTATTACATATTTTTTAGCCTCTATTTTTGTAACATGTCTTAGTAACATCAATCAGCCTCTAAACTAGCCTTGGGCACTTTCCTTGTAAAGTTCTTAATGGATTGCTTTTTTAAGGATTTGAAGTTAAGTAATTTTAGAAGGCCACTACTGCATATATGGGTTATGGGTATGCTGCTACAAGTTTGCCAATATTTTGATATTATATATACATTAATGTGTTGTTAATGATTTATTTCCAGATGTAGTAATGCAGAACTGAGGAGGGAGAGAGAAAATACCTGCCCTCTAATACTAAGAGAAAATCTGCAGGCTTTAAATTGTAAAAATAGTTTTAAAAAGTGCTAATTAAACTGTAAGTTTGGTGGGTGGCAGTCAGACTGGGCTGATTGTTAGAAATTTGCATTTGTGAATAACGTGTGTCTCTCTCACTATGAGCTCCAAGTGAAGTGCCTCAGTACAGATTCCTAAGCTGACTTTGGCAATGTTAAACACACTTTTTTGGTAGAAGAAAAATGTTTAATGTTGACTTAAGTGTTGGAAACAGTGGACATGTTCTTCACTAGTAAGCATAATTTTTGATGCTTCCTCCATTTTTTTTTCTCCTTCTCGAAATGCTATTTGATGTAAAGAGGAGAGATCTCTGTCATTTATGTTTATATATGCCAATAGGAGCCTTCATTGTTATCAGAAAGTCTCCTGTGCATTTTCATGATGAGAGATTCATGAATTGAGTCTGAGTGATTCTGACGTTCTAAGGATTCTTGATGAGTCTCTTTAGGGTTTTGGGAGGCCTATAGCTGGCATGCAAACACCTTATTAACTGTGATGCCGTTTTTCAATATATTTAAACAAACAAACAAACCTGATGGCTGAAATGTGGGAAGTTTTGAGAATGATCATCTCTGCAAAACGAATTACTTGTGTGTGTAAAATCTGAGTTCTGACTGGATTCATAGAAAATAATGCTATCAGGAGTAGAGAAATTTCATTTCAGGAGCAGTGTAGATTAGGTGGTGGATGGCTTAGAGATCACAGACGTGAAGAGGTCTTTTAAGCCAGAAAAGCTAAGTGTTTTTTAGAATGAATTAATTTTAATATGATGGGTCTAGTCTGCAGAATCATCCTGTGTTAAATTGACTCAGTGTGCTGTACAGATGAAGTAACAGCTGGAAAATTCAGATTTAAATCTGAGTTCTAACTTTGAAACTCTGCAGATCTGGCTGGTCCTCACTGTGAGTTTCATTCAGACCTCTTTCAGTAGTTAGTAATGAGCAACTACACAGGTTGCTTTTTTTTGATAAATACTAATGTGCGTATTTTAGGGAGAAAATTAATGAGAATTCTCTTACCTGAGGAAAAATTCCTCCGTAATTTATCAGAAAATCTGATCGTACCATCTCTAAATGTGCCAGAATACCATTCTGTCCAGGGATGCTGTTGAGAATATTGCTTATAGAGGTAGCTGAAGACTGGGCATTAAGCTTGACTAAGTTTAAAGGCTTACATAAACAGACTCTGAAAACAGGCAAAGGCAGATCATGCAGGATACTGCAGAATGTCAGGGAGTCACAAAGGTGGGGAAATGTACCGGTTCTAGGGAAGTTTTGATGACTCTTTGAAATTAAGTACATCCTATCTATGTAGTGTTATGACACAAGAAACTTCAGGTTACACACACACAAAAAAAAAAAAAAAGCACAAAAAAATAGAATGAAATAGCTTGAGGATTTTAAGAGCTGTTTAAAAAAATGTGAATCTCTTTTACTCGACAGTTCATTTTCCTTTCAGTAAATGCAGACTAAAGTAATATTTGGTCAGTTTTCTCAAATTACATCCACTTGCAATTTTTTAAATATATTTTTGGCACATTTATATTATCTGCATTTATTTTCTTCGACTTTGATACCCTCTTATACTTTCAAGTCTTTCCTTTTGATTCCTTACTGCAAGACAGGGGAACAGGAAGACCAGTGTTTTTTTCTGGAAATAAAACCAATGCTGCTGAATAATTGTACAGTATGTGTAAGGAAGTGCTAGTGCGCATTTCAGAATCTTGCATATACTTTCTTTTAAGGCTAATCATGTCTCTGTGCATATGTGTATGCTTTGCTGAACTCAGAGTCCACTCACACACTCTGCATTTATAGCCTCATGCAAATTAATACAAAGCAGAAAAACTGTATTCTTAATCTAGAAAAGGGTTAATCAAAATCGACAACTGCTAAAAGGAATCCTTAACTGTAGTGCCTAGCTATTGTTCAGGCATACAGTACAAATGTGTTCTGCCTAAGTTAGCCAGAACAATATTTCCAGCTAGCGATTAGGCTCAACTCCAACCTTCACCTCAGGCTAAATTTATGCAGTTATATTACTGTTTGTCAGGTAATTAAAGGAAAAAGAGGTATCAACCTAAAGTAAATAAATAAAAAAAAAAAAGTGTAAATAAATAAATATATGTTCCAACTGAGCAAGGAGAAAGTTGTCAAAGGCTTAAGTAACATTTGGGGCTGAGATTTGCATATGAATTCATGGATGCTAAGCCACATTCTTGTTGCAGACGCATCTATCTAGCTTGAAGATGCAGTGAATCTCCTGTTACTTATAAGTTATGGTGCCTTTAAGGGAAACAGGATCACTGGAGCACAAAGCAGATGGAGAAAGACCTGGGACATGAATTAGAACCTGTCACATGTCAACCTCTGCTGCTTACTAGCATGCTATATAGGTGGCTGACAGGGAACTTTTTTGTAGCTCAGAGTGCCTTAGGAAGGGTCCTATTCAGCAGGGGAAGGACCTGTTTCATAGCATCTGCCTGGTTGGAATATGCTTCTCTTGTAGCTAGGGGCTATGCAGCAGAGTTACAACTGCTAATATACCTTGAACTCTCTTGTTACTTCTTGTTGCCCAGAGAGGCTGTGGATGCCCCATTCCTGGAAGCGTTCAAGGCCAGGTTGGATGGGGCTTTTGGGCAACCTGATCTAGTGGGTGGAGTCACTGCCCATGGCAGGGGGTTGGAACTGGATGGTCTGTAAGGTCCCTTCCAACCCAAACCATTCTCTGATTCTATGATTCTCATGCCAGGTGAAATCATCATTTGTTACGTTTTCAGTTTCACTGTGTTATCATGGGTAGGATTAAGAAAACTGAAAGTATGTTATATGATGACATATAATGTTACAATTTCTGGGGAAGCTACTGTTTACAGACATTGTTGGATGATTAGCTATTCACAGGACCCCAAATGCAATGCAATGTGTATCAGGGTATGAGGAATGGCTGTCAGTTACCTGTACAAACGATGCATAACTGGGCTCTACAGGGACCTTGAATGTACTAATGCGTTTAGCTTAACTAATATAGATAGAAACAACTATCATAAATCATTTTTAAAAAGAGTTGGAGGGAAAACAGAAAGAAAGATTGCCTGTACTTGAGTTTAGTTTTATGACCATTGGCCAAGAATGGCTAGGTTCATTTTATTGACTCCAGTTTAGCTACAGCTAGGTTTTACATTGTGTTTAAAAGAGAATTCACAAGTATTTTGAAGCCACATGTAATTTTTTTTTTTTTTTTCCCTGTACATTAATACTAGAATGCTCTAGAAGCAGACTTGGCATGTCGTAATTCTTTTCCCATCAATGACAAATCTTTAACAATAGAGGTTTCTGGAACCTTTGAGCTACCTGTTTCTGTTCCCCTTACACCTTTTCAATACATTGATGTATACAAGAGTGGTTAGGCATCAGAACAGGTTGCCCAGGGAGGTGGTTGAGTCACCGTCCCTGGGGATGTTTAAGGAAAGGTTGGATGTGGTCCTTAGGGACATGGTTTAGTGGGTGATATTGGTGGTAGGGGGATGGTTGGACCAGCTGATCCTGGAGGTTTTTTCCAACCTTAATGATTCTGTGATTCTACAATATGCAGACATTACCTGCAGTATTACTTTTTTTTTTTTTCCTTTTAAATTCTAAGCTCTAAATTTACTATTCCCTTTTTGCTCCTCTTTAGCTCAGCAATGGCAATAGAATGTAATGATGCCCTTCAGCATATTTGTTTCTGTGGTTTATGTTTTGCCAGGTTTTCTCAGTCTTCGGCTTGTCTGTAAAACCTAAGACTTCTTACCAGCCTCTCATCTAAGTATTGGAAAATACAGGACTGCTCGACCATTGATAGAAGTTACCTAGATATACTGATAGAAATTAGGTAGATTAGATTAGAGATATTAGATTAACACATGTATGTTAATGCATATTTCCCTATGGGCTGTGGATCCTGTGTTAATATACTAATATCCCCATCATGGATTTAAGAGGCCTGCTTCTCTTTATTGTACTAATAAGATATTTATGGGTAGGGAGCTGTGCATCACAGTGCACAGTTAACTGATCTTTTGCCTCTGGAGAGACAACTTTAAAACCTCTGAAGTCAAAATGAAAACAGGCTTACAGCTATGATCCAAGTCCTGCTTTGTGCCCACCTACAAAACACATTGGCCGTGCAGTTCTGGCAATTTCTATTCATGGAAAGTCTAAGAACAAAACCAGGACTGATGTGCCCATGGAGATGCTAACATAGCTGACTGCCAGATACTTTTCATAAAATAATTACTGTGATTCTGGCCCTTTCCCTAACATGGAAACTCATTGTAAAGTGGTATGTACTTTAAAATCTTGTACAGCCTCTGTTCTAGGTAGTATTCAGAATTACACTGACCACCATGAATGTAGCTTTACAAATGGTCAGTTATAGAAGGTTTGAAGCTGTTACAGACTTTTTCAAAGTTCTACCAATATAAAGCTTGCAGAAGTAGATTACTGCATGAAGCTCTTGAGCACAGAGGTATCCAGTGAGGAAATACCTACCCTTAGTTCTGTGAATGCTTAGCACTCAGCCCTGTAAAGTGTTACAGCATGAACTGTTTAAAACTCTTACCTTCTAAGATGTATAAAATTCTATTACCTCTACACACAGGCAAACTGTTCCAGGAGGGTTAGGTAACTCAATGGAGGGCATTTAGTTCATTCATCCAAATCTGTTATGGAAGTAACACAGTCCTTCTAATTGCATTACTTCTGTCAACACCAAACCTGAAGTTTGGCAAATAAAAATCAAGCAATTCAAGTGAATCAAGAAACATTCACCAAATTCACCACTCTCCTTTTATGTACAGGTAAAGTGACATGTCATTTTAGAATGGTCATATGAATTGGCTGCTGCTACTTCACACTTATTCTACCACATATTGCTGAAATGTGTTCTTTCTTTGCTGAGATGTGTGTGTATTTGAAAGATGTAAAAAGACTTGATGCTGAAAAAGATAGGTAATCACCATCAATGTTCACACCAAGTCTAATGTTGTGATCTCTTATATTACACAATCCAATGGTATTAGAAACAAAAGTTCAGTTATAGTATTCACAGAGACCCTGCTGGATAACTGAGTTTGAGTGTGTAAATAAGTTGTGAGGCATACTTGTAGTTTTCTTTTTGGTATTTATATATGTGTACATCCAGATGCTGGGTGAATATAAATACCCTACTGTGGAATAGGGTAGAATGTTCTCTGATTCATCAGTATTTGCAGAGCATGTATGTACATCATGACTGCATCTGTAGAGACCAGAATGTCTCATACCTTGTTTTTTTTCAGTCTCTCGGGTATAAGATGAAGCAATTTTCAGTAGTGGTGTTCCTACAACTAAATCAGTTTTGTTTATTTTAGATGTTATCTTAGTTTTTCTTCTTCTTCATAATATGTTTATTTTTGTCTGAGGTTTCCCATCTCGAGGACTGCCCTTCTTGTGACAGACACTTCTTTTCACTCAAAGGGCTCATCCATCATTGGATTTCCCAGCCCTGTGCCTTCATTTGCAGGGGAATGAAGCCACACAGTGTGAAAGGATTATGCAAGTCACCTCAGTTCAGTCACTTCTGAGAAAAATAATCAGTTTTCCATCTCACATGGAAAGTCTGGAGGGATTTTGGAAGGCCTTGGCTTCAGGTCCTGACAAGGCAAGAAGTAATCTCAATAAAAAGCCATTCACATTATACAGAATATCCAGTGCCTGATCCTGAAAATCTGGCATCAGAAATCAATTCTGAAGATGAAATTTTTAAGCTTAGTCAAGGATTCCTGACATACATTCTTCTAGAGTCTGCCATTCAGCTGTCAAAAAATATGAGTTTATCATCCACATCCAAGCTCCTTTTGTCAGCTTTCTCTTGTTTCTCAAGCACATTTTACACAGTATGATTCCTTCAGAAAGAGGCAATGTAACCATTAGCACTGTTCATCAGAATGAATTTTCATGAAAATACTCAACTGAGCCTCCAAACAGACTTTTGCAAATGATGCTGGAAAAAAATGTTTAATGCCTCATCCTATCTTCTCTTTTCTTTCTTGTCATCTTTTTGGGACGGTGCTGTCAGACATTCTTTAGACCTTCACAAACAGTCTAAAGGAGTGTGATACTGTACCTCTCCAGTTTACAATACTGTTGTACTCCAAACCCCCTTCTTATAATTTTCAGACACGCATCAAATGAGGATTCTCAAATAAATTATTTAGGAGAATTGTGACCAATGAAAATAGTTTCATATTGGAGGAAATTTGCTTTATAGAACCTATTTCTGGGAACCAGGGAAAAATATGAAAGACCAATTTTTCCTGGGTTTAAAAGGACTGAACTCCAGAATTAAAGTTGAGGATACTGTTGTTACTCCAGCAAGGAAATGCATTTATAGTGTTTTGTTGTTGTTTGTTTTTGCCTGCAAGATTCTTTCTTACATGTTTTTTCTTTGCCATGGGTGTCTGCCACTTCTGATACCAATTACCAATTCTTCCTGCTGGACCTCTTTATGATGATCCTGAAGACATTCATAGCTCACTTTTGGAAAAAAAAAAAAAGAAAAAAAAAAAAGTAAAAAAAGAATTGCCATCAGGCCATATCTATGAGGTTGGCTCATAAAACAACTTACTGAAAACTGTGCTGGAATTTTCTCTTGCTCAGGTTGTACTGTTGATTCTTATTAGCTCTGACCAAGCTAGTAGAATGACTCAGGCTACCTTGATTGACCTGGTCACCCAGGATATTGAGAAGATAGTCAGTGGCTTTTTTTGCCTCAGTCTTCACTGGCAAGAAGCCACTGGCTCCAGCCACATAGCCTGGGCACCAGAAGGCAAAGGCAGGGACTGGGAGAATGAAGAACCACCTGCTGTGGGAGAAGTTCAGGTTCAAGGCCTGTTAAAGAACCTGAAGGCGCCCAAGTCCATGAGGCCTGAAGAGATAGATCCTCAGGTCCTGAGGGAACTGGTGGATGTAGTTGCTGATCCACTATCCATCATATCTGAGAAGCTGTGGCAGTCCAGTGAAGTTCCCACTGACTGTAAGAGGGGAAAAAAAAGAAGGGAGACCTTCATTTCTAAAAAGGGAAAAAAGGAAGACCCCGGCAACTGCAGGCCAGTCTCTCTGTGCACAGCAAGATCATGGAGCCAATCCTCATGGAAACTATGCTAAGGCAAACAGCAAATAAGGAGGTGACTGGTGGCAGCCAACATGGCTTCATTAAGGGCAGATTGTAAGTGTCAAATCTCATATGAGAGCATTACAGTATTGGTGGATAGGGGAAGAACAACTGATGTTATCTATGGGGACTTGTGCAAAGCATTTGACACTGTCCCTTAGGACATCCTTGTCTCTAAATTGGAGAGACGTGGATTTGATGGATGGACCGCTTGGTGGATAAGGAATTGGCTGGATGGTCACACTCAAAGAGTTGTGGTCAATGGCTCGATGTCCAGGTGGAGATCAGTGATGAGTGGTGTTCCTCAGGGGTTGTTACTGGCACCAACACTGTTTAACACCTTTGTTGGTGATGTGGACAGTGAGATTGAGTGCACCCTCAGCAAGTTTGCCAGTGACACCAAGCTGTGTGGTACAGTTGACATGCTGGATGCCATCCAGAGGGACCTGGACAGGCTTCATAAGTGGGCCTGTGTGAACCTCATGAGGTTCTACAAGGCCTAGTACAAGGTCCTGCATCTGGGCCAGGGCAACCCTAAGCAATGGGGCAATCCCAAGCACAAATACAGGCTGGGTGGAGAATGGATTGAAAGCAGCCCTGATGAGAAGGACCTGGGGGTGGTGGCTGATGAGAAGCTCAACATGAGCCAGCAGTGTGTGCCTGCAACTCACAAAGCCAACTGTATCCTGGGCTACATCAAAAGCAGCGTGGCCAGAAGGGCAAGAGAGGTGATTCTTCCCCTCTACTCTGCTCTCATGAGACCCCACCTGCAGTGCTGTATTCAGCTTTGGGGCCCCCAGCACAAGAAGGACATGGACTTCTTAGCACGAGTCCAGAGGAGGCCACAAAGATGATCATGGGGTTGGAACACCTCTGCTACGGGAGGTGAGGGAGTTGGTATTGTTCAGCCTGGAGAAGGCTCTGGGGAGACCTTATCACAGTCTTCCAGTACCTAAAGGGTGCCTACAAGAAAGCAGAAGGACTCTTTGTTAGGAAGTATAGTGATAGGACAAGGAATAATGTTTTTTAACTAAAAGAGGGAGATTTAGATTAGATATTCAGAAGAAATTCTTTACTGTGAAGGTGGTGAGGCAGTGGAACAGGTTGCCCAGAGAAGCTGTAGATGCCCCATCCCTGGAGGTGTTCAAGGCCAAGTTGAACGGGGCTTTGAGCAACCTGATCTAGTGGGAGGTGTCCCTGCCCATGGCAGAGGGGTTGGAATTTGATGATTTTTAAGGTCCCTTCCAACCCAAACCATTCTGTGATTCTATGATTTTATTGAAAATGAATGTGTTTGGCCGTATTTGGCTGTATGATATCCTGCACTTATATGCAGCCTAATACAATGCTGCATGTTCATTTAGTGTGGATAACTTTTTAATACTCCTGACTGACCCTGTGATGGTTATGTTGGTCATTATCCCACAGCATGATGACTCCCTCTGTAAGTACACAGCAAAATCTAGGCAGGTAGAAAAGCTTATCTTTTCCTTCATTCTTGATTTCCAGATTGGATAGTAAAGAATAGAGATCTGCTCTTTCAATGGACATCTTGGAAACAAAGGCTTAATTTACATTTCATTGTCTTGAGAGGCTGGAGCAGGCATATACCTGTGACAAGCCTTTTGCTTACATAGTAAGACCATGACTACCTTGCTTTATACTTACAAGATGATATGAGATCCTCTCCTTTGTGCGGGGAAGCAGATGGTTTATGGAACTGATGCTTCCAAGAACATCCCTTTTGTCTGTCTGGACCCTGTAACTAATTCCCAAATGGATTTACCTGTTTCAAGGTGCAGCAGATTACAAATGGGAAAAGAAGGATGATGCCCTATTTGCTGCTTTCCAGGACAGAGGATAGCCTGAGGTCTGCTTCTTTCCTTCAGATGTCAGCAAGAAATGCCAGTGCTTCTGCTCCAAGATTCTTGTATTCCTGATCTTATGGGGAAAGATAGTTAAACACAGCCTTCCTGACTCATCTCCTGCTAACAAGGCACCTCAAGGTGAGGCAAGAAATAACATGATTGATCCTTCTGGCTCCAGCTTGGCTGAGGCACTACTGACTGCAGCACCCTGCCTTTGTTCCTACTGTTTCACAGTGAACTCTCACAGGTTTATCTCCCAAACCTCACATGCTTCCACATCATACTGTGAACATGCATTGGCTTCCAAGCTTTAAATCTCATCCTCAACCAGTGATATTTTCATCAAGAGCAGAAGGAACACCAAGAATAGCAGAAACAGCAGTGTGAACCATATTTTTTACCTGAAC
This sequence comes from Anser anser, assembly GCF_964211835.1. Classification (NCBI taxonomy): domain Eukaryota; kingdom Metazoa; phylum Chordata; class Aves; order Anseriformes; family Anatidae; genus Anser; species Anser anser. The sequence continues at coordinate 52,426,802 of NC_139723.1, forward strand.
CGCTGGAAAGGTGGTACCTCCCTCAAATCTTCATTACCTATGTGATTCTGGATTATTTTTTAATCTTAAAATGTTTTAACCTAAAATCATTTTAGGTGCATCTTAAGCTATCTCCACTCTGCATCCACGTCTGGTTGGCATTTAATTTATAATTGCATTTTTTATTTTTTAAATATTACTGTTATTTGATTGATTAAAAGTGATTAGAAACCGTCTTTTAGATTAGAAGTGCCTTGTTTCCCCGTGTTTGTGGACTTTTGGTGGGTAACTTTTGATGAAAATTTAGTCTTCTAGTAGATTATAACTATGGCTAAAGTGACAGGAGATCAAGGCCCTAATATCTGTCCACCTCCTGCCTTCCATTTCCTCTCTCTGACTTCAGATGTCTCTATGTTTCCATCCGCAGGTCAAGCAATTTTGTTTGCCTCAGTGTTGATTACCTTCATTCCTGAGGTTTTTAGAGATGCTAACCGGAGTTCTGACAATGCTTTCACCACCCATTTCATTATTGCAGAAGTATCTTGACATCATGATTTCTTGAGAATTGCAGTCTAAATTCAACTGATTTTTATTTTTTTTTTAAAGTTTGGTGGCAAATGCTGTGCACCAGCAGACATTTTTATGAGGAAGGTTAGTTAGTTGTAAGTGCCTTTCTTTGAGAAAGTGTTTATAGTGTGAGTATACTGGCTGATTCTGCTTCCTTATATTTGGTCCCATGTTAGTGCTGGATGTCGGATGGCCAACAATAGCCAACTGTTATCTTCTAAGAGAGGAGATGTAACTTCAGGTGACTCATATTAACTTTATCAGTAGAAAGAATCAACAACATGGCCTTTCTGAAGACAAAACCAAATTTGTCTTACTAGCACCTCAGAAAAACTCTTCCTCCCCCACACCTTGAGTGCTGCTTTGATGAGGCATCAGTTACTATAACGTTTCTGAGCTTGTCAGCTTCAGAAACCCCGCAAATATTTCTGAGATTCCAAGGGAGGAGTGGTAGGAAGATGAGCTCTAGCTGCAGATGCAGATTGTCTCTCAAAGAAGAATAACTTCTTCCCATCTGAGGGAATCTCTCAGTGTAACTGTTCTTAGCATAATAAGAAAACTAGAAGCACCATGAATTTGTAAGGCATTTTGTGCATGTAATTCCTTTATTTTTCCTTTCTCTGAACTTCTAGTTTTCCTTTTCCTGACTGCTAAAACCAGCTACCTTTAGTATTTATGCATAACACAAAATTTTGAACAACTTTTGAATGTGCAAACAGCACAAAAGTCTTAACATTCTTATTTAAGTCACTCTACTGAAATCAATGGAAGCTATTTACTGAGACCAGACAAATTGGGATTTCATGAATAATTTGTCTCTAAACAGTTGACACTTTTCTTTGTCCTTAAATATAACTATACATTTCTGTATTTGTGTATGCATCATATATGTTACATAAATATGAGAGGAAACACACATACAGCTGTCACATGATGCATTTTCATTTCCTTTGAGAGCTGACTGTATGCTGAATACCATTATCCTTCTGAATGCCTTAGGACTTAAAGTTAATATGCAGTGAGAAGGCACTAGTATGTCCCTGTGGACTTATGTGGTTTACATTGGTAATTCACTGTACGAGTACAAATGATACAATGCTGAGTGACTCCCAACTTTCCTCTGGGTGTGGTGCTTGACAGATTGTTAAATTTCATGTTGGAAATCTTTTAGTAGGCTTCTTTCTACAATATTCTTTACAAATTGCCTTGTTTGTCATTTGACTGAAGTGTTGTCATCATCCCTGTCTGAGATTTCTTCTATTCTTTTTTCTTGGTGGGGAACAGAGAGGGACAAATGGAAAACAAAGGATGAAAATACATGATTAAATGTCTTCTCATGCTCGCATTGTTAAATTTCCTAGAATCTAAGTTGTGTATGCTGATGTTTACATTTAGTGATTAGAAAACTTAATTTTTGTACAGTATCAGAGGAGAAGGTTAGAATTTCATAACTACTTATTTTTTTTTTCCTAAAACCAGTGTTTTTTTATTTTTATTGGTATAATATAATGAATAAAATGCTTAGTTCTTGCCTTCCCGTAGGAGGAATGCTAAAGGTAGTACATGAAACAAGAAATGAAGAGAAGAAACAAGCGGGACCAGAAAACATAGTGTGCAGTCCATTGATCCATGTCACCACACACTCTTGTTCCTAGCATATATTGCATAATCAGAAGAGACGAGACAAACCAAATCCTTTTAGTCCATGGAGGTTACAGTGTCCCAGGTGCAGTGCCAAGTGTCATTTTATGAGTGCAGGTTGCTGTGTTGAGGAGATGCAGCCATGCGTTATGCAGAAGTCACCTAAAAAGTATTCAAGAAGTCCTGGAAGGAATGATGATGCATTTTTCAATTTTGCTTGGTTTTCTTTACACTCACACACGCTCTCGCGCTCTCTCTCACACGCACACACAAAAGCATATAGAGTGTCTAAGAGGGAGTGAGGTGATCATTATGTAACTTCAATTTCCATACACATGGAACTTTAAAATAGCAAATTTTTAGCTTATCTATACCATTGTTACCATCAGGTAAGTAAGCCTTGCAGCATGCCTGTGCATAGTTACATATCATTGCTTTTATTTTACATGTGGATAAACAGAAACACAAAACAAAATGATTTGACCAATATCCCATAGCACATCAATTGAGATTTACAGTCTTTGCACCCAATCGCTTCTCTTAGCCACTGGACATATATCCTCCCTACTAACTTTTGCATGGCAAAGTACAGTTGAGCAATTATATAGAGATTTTTCTTCAAAAAGTGATATTTTATATCATTATTAATAACTTGTTGCATGCTTTTTACCCAAAAGATATTCTAAAATTAGAAAAATATGTTTTTTACATGTGTGCATGACATATTATGGAAAGCAGTAGCTTATGAAGTGAAATATAAAAAGCAGATTAACAGAATAAAGTAACAGACTGCATGTAGTAAGACCCTGTAGAGCAGACTGGGAAAGTGAGCAGTACCCAGCCATCTAGATGAAACAGCAGTGCAAATTCTATCAGTGCTAAGTTTATACAAACTTTTATTTTGGTTGGAATACATAAGTCAATACCAAAGTTTCAGGAAAAACTGTCAGCTAAAGGGATGTGTTATTCATTAAAAGTATTTAGTCCTTATGGAAAATTTTCTACTCACAGATCTCAAGGCATCTTTTAAAAGAGAGAGTGCAGTATGAGAGGTGAGTGAAGCCTCAGAACATCTGTATGTTAGTGTGTTCCTTTGATGATGCTGTAATAATTCACAAGTTATTTAATACTTAGGATTTGTGGTTTCCTTCTATTTCAAGCACTTTTTATTTTTCAGTTCTGTCATATCAAACAGTTTCCTTTAGGGACAGCAGGAGAAGGGAGAATGTACATTGTATACATGATGACTGCTCTGTTATGACGTTTATCTTCAGTCACAAGGTTGGAGGAGATAGTACCGCACATGGGTTATACCTTACTCCTTACTTAAGAAGATGAATTTTATAACACCACTCAGACATGATGAGGGCTCTGCGTGACGGGGTTAATGTCACTCTGTTAACATTTAGTTGCTATGTTAGGCTTTGTTCTTAGTTACTAGCAAATGAGCAAAGAGAGGAAACCAAGCAAACCAATAAGATTTACTCACGATGGCCTCATTTTTCCAGTTTTAATCAATGTCTTCATTTGTCACAGGATACTATTGTTTATTCTGTTTAAACTAAAAAGGAGGCACAGTCTGAACTTCGTCATAGTTTCGGCATAATGCAGGTTCAAAACGAATACTTTTGTTTCTAAACTGTTCAAATTCTTCTGCATATTGTATGCAGACACACTAATGTGACTCTTACAGTGCATCTCAAATTTACTTGATGGGCTGCATTGTTCTCTTTTTGTTCCTAGAGACTGTTTTGCATCATATGGAATTTCTCATCCTCTGTTTGAATAGTTTACAAAGAATCCCAGAATTGTTTCTAAGCTGTATTTCCAGGATAGGTGTATGACTGGTTAATAACTTCCATGCCAGGCTGGTAGTACCTGATTTTTAGGAGGTGTAATGTTAGGAAATTTATAAGCTAGCTCTAAAACCGTGTAGGCTGTGGCTGCTGTTATCAGATGGAATGTTCTTACTGGTTGTCCCAGGGTAGTACTTTTGGAGGTGGGTGGCAGGATGTTCATGTCAGTGGGCCCTTGACTCTGTACCTTGTTTTGGATGAAGATCCGCAAGACCCGAGTTTAGCAACATTTAGAATGTCATGAAAAAATGTGTGTGTTAATGAAGGTATTCTAAGGCTTAGAAGTTACTTTGAGCATGGTCTGATTTAGTAGTTGAACCTGGTCACAGAATTAGATTGTCTGCGTTAATATTTCATGCTAGCTGAACAGGCACACCTAGTATCTTGTAACTAAGTGAACTATACCAGTTGACAATTAACTCTTTCAAAGAGGCAAACACTTCTAGTATCTGAAGTGAAATACTGACTACGAGGAAATCGTTTCAATCATCCCTTCCATATGTTTCATATCACTTTACGTATACGGTTTAGTAGTATGCTGTTGGAAAAATATGGAAAGTGAATTTAGGGTTTTTGTTCTCTTCTTAGAATCTTTCTCCAGAAAAATATCATAACAGTTTTGCTAACTAAATATAAAAATACGTGCATTTATCAGACTCCTGCTATGTACTGCTGCAGCAATTCTTCTTGCCCACATGTGCTGCATACTAGAGAAAAAAGAATATATGGTTAGTTGAAATGGCAGGGAGTATCTGTAAATCAGGTTAAATGTATTTTTCCAAATTAGAATTTGTCTGGGACTTGAGGTACAGTAACTTCCGCGGTTGAGAGGAAAAAAAAAAAAAAAAAAGAAGAAGATAAAATCCAAAACAAATCAAATCCAGTAACATGGGCTTCTCCTTTCCTCCATCCCATCTGTTCCCAGTATGCCCGCTGTCCTTTATCTCCTTTTGCAAGTGTTAATCGTTGTATTTAGTACCTGAGTCCAAGCGGCTTGTATGGGTGTGTTGACCCATCCTATAGTTCTGGGCTTTGGAACTCTGTTGGATTATTTCCCAGCTGGTTGTGTCCCTGTAGGAGAATTGAGTGAGGAAAATGCACTGTTCAGTGTATGGTGACATTCCTGCAAAGTGGCTGAGTTAAACTGTGTAAAGTTAAACCATATGCCAGGCTGCAACCTAAACTCCAATTGCACAAAATGGTGAAACCTTAGAGCACTTCCAAATCTGGATTACAATTGTTTTTCTGTGTTTGTTTTTTGTGAGATGGAGATGGTAAAAATGATATACAGCTAGATTATCTGAGCATTTGACATTAAAAATTATGTTCTCAAAGCAGCACACTTATTTCTAAAACTTCTTGTATTTTAAAATATACCCAGAACTGTTAATTCATGGTTGCTGCTCTTGTCTGTACTCACTGAGGTGGCATGTACTAAGGAAAACTAGGTAAATTCACATTATGTGAAAAATAACTGAATGTATGTGAGAGCCTTATTAAATA
>NC_139723.1:52437347-52482347 GCF_964211835.1 Anser anser
GGAGACTCGAGGAGAGGAGACTCGAGGAGACTCGAGGAGAGGAGAGGGGAGGGGAGGGGAGGGGAGGGGAGGGGAGGGGAGGGGAGGGGAGGGGAGGGGAGGGGAGGGGAGGGGAGGGGAGGGGAGGGGAGGGGAGGGGAGGGGAGGGGAGGGGAGGGGAGGGGAGGGGAGGGGAGGGGAGGGGAGGGGAGGGGAGGGGAGGGGAGAGGAGGGGAGAGGAGAGGAGAGGAGAGGAGAGGAGAGGAGAGGAGAGGAGAGGAGAGGAGAGGAGAGGAGAGGAGAGGAGAGGAGAGGAGAGGAGAGGAGAGGAGAGGAGAGGAGAGGAGAGGAGAGGAGAGGAGAGGAGAGGAGAGGAGAGGAGAGGAGAGGAGAGGAGAGGAGAGGAGAGGAGAGGAGAGGAGAGGAGAGGAGAGGAGAGGAGAGGAGAGGAGAGGAGAGGAGAGGAGAGGAGAGGAGAGGAGAGGAGAGGAGAGGAGAGGAGAAAAACAATTTTATTGAACTACTGCTTAGGAATAAATATTGTTATCAGGAAGAGCACAGGAAAGAACACTGTAATCTGGTATCCTCTACATAATCAAAAAATAGGCATGGGAGAAGTTTGACAGCATTGCCATCATTAATATTACAGTCTGTTTCCAATGTGATCTCAAAGCCAACTTTTAAGACCTGAACTGTTTCCCCACTCATTTTTTCCCCTTTTCTGCTAAAAGTCTCCAAAAAAAAACCTCCACAGTCTAATATCAGCTATAATGTTAATTTTTGTGATGTGGCTCCTCAAAGTGAATTAGCTTAAGCCCAACAATTTATTTTCTGAAGACCACTAAAGAACTCCAGCAGTTGTTGCAATGCCACTCAGCCTGTTACTATCCTTGAAGAACAATGGGAAACTTTGGCTGCTGTAACACACGATAGTAAATGTAGGCTGGGTCTGTGCATGTAGTTCTGCAATATTAATGCAGGAGCTCCCGAAAGTTTTATACCAACAGATCAAACACGTTTACCTTTTTTGAGAGCTGCCAATACACTGGTATGAATATGTAAAACATAAAATTAGTGTTGAGATTGGTTTGCAGGTTATTATTACAGCCTTCTGAGAGAACCATACTTTGGAAACCACAGAACTAAAGAGATTATGCTGTAGACTAATACAAAATTTCTGTATCTACACTCACACAGTGCAGGCTTGTGTGTTGTGCTTATAAGCCTAAATGTGCAAGCTAAACCACTCTTACCCTTAAACCAACACGAGGGTTCATGCTTACCTTTCACCAGTTTAGCTAAATCAATTTATGTTAAAGCTCGAGGGCATTTCTGCCTGGTGTTCATTCAATTTGTGCTTTGTAGGCTACAGTGCCTCCAGGTAGTTGTTTAATGTTAGTCAGGGTGTTAATTATGACAGTGAACTGTCTCTAGGCTAAGGAGAGGAATGAATTACAGACAAAATGCCCAGCTGAGTGACTGTACACTTTGAAATGTCCTAATGCAGGGACAGAATAAAAGTGACCTGGGTTCACTTGACCATGTATATATGCAAGCAGCTGTCAAACAGACAAACAAAAAATCGTATCAAGCTTTTAGATGAAAATTAAAATCCAGAGGTTCATCTAACTTCCAGATTTTTTTCTTGATATGGGAAGGTGATAACATTTATTTTTCAAAGGCAAGGTGAGTGGTTTGGATTCTTCTGGATTGGCATTGAGATTCATGGTTGTTGTCTTATTTCTCATTTAAGCTTGGGAGAACAAGTACATACACTAAAAACAAAGAAGTGACTTCTAATTATGTCTTACTTATACAGAAGGTAACATATACTCCTTACGTTTTGTATGTGGGTCAGTATAACCATGTCTGTTTCATTAGGTACCTGTGCTACCACCATCTACAAACAAAGTGAGTAGCTCTCTCCTTGAGCAAGGCAAGAAACGTGGATCAAATGAGCATGCCCTCTTAAGATTGCTGTTTGGCCTGTGAAACTAAAATTTTCTTCCTTAAGTCAGTCACTTCAAACTCACGCTATAATAAAGAAAACAATTAATCTGAATGGGTTCAGGAATGTAATTTACAGGTGAAAGATTCTCTTTAATGAATCTGTTGTTTTTTTTAACCATATAGGCTACAGTAGCTTGATCAGTAGCTAACGTATCCTATATAGTACAATGCAGGGTTGTGTAGTAATTCTGAGTGACTAGATCAGACAGCTATCAGAAGTGATGTAGCTTCCATGCTGTATTGCATGGTCTATGTCCAGCTGCTTAATCCCACTGTGACAAGACATATTAGAATAGAATTGCTGTGCAAAGGCAAGTATAATGTTTTCAAGATTGGAAGGAGTACATTCAGAACTTCCTTGGGTGTTTCTCCAAAAACTGCCCAAGCAAGACGGACAGGCACTGAATTCAAGGGAAAAATTAGCTGCCCTGGTCCACTGACTTGTTTGACATCTGTTCTTTAAGCCCCTCAGCATTTACAAGTTTGCCCTGAGTCTGTCTAGAGCTATGTGCTTCTCTTTGTCGTTGCTGCCTGTTCAAGTTCCTCTTTCTTCCTTGTGGCTTCACAAGCCCCTGAAGGGAGTGTTGAGATCAATGTGATTCTTGCTCTGTAATCAATTAAGAGTAATCAACAACTTAAAATACAAATACCAGCATTTGTGTACTACAGTCTTCACAGAACCAAAAGAATCAGAGTTAATAATCTTCAGATAACATTGGTGGTCGTGAAAGTAACAAACAAAAATCTCTCAAGCCTATCTGCTGCTAGTGAAGTGACCCAAGAATGCAGAAATGCTTCCCCTGCCTCTTTCCCCACTACATGATAACCCTGTAAAAGAGAGGACAGATACTTTGGGAGAGGAGAGAAGGATTAGTTTCATTCTCCTTCTGGCCATTCAGTTGTTTATTGTTCCTTGTAATAAATGGTTTGTATTTACTGCTTCTGTGATGTGTGGTAAAAATTTAGGCAGGGAAGATTCTAGCATATGTTCCTAGTAAGACAGAGATTGAGAGAATAAATAGTACTTGTAGAAAAAAAAAAAAAAAGATTTGCTTATAGATTATGGGAGAAAGGTATACCTGTGTTCTTTAATCTTATTTTGATATTGTTGACCTGTGTGCAAGTTCTAGTGATGTTAAGCCTTGTCCACTAGGTACCTGAAGGACTAAGATCATGAAATTAGTTCACCGACCACTGAAGTGTAAGCTCTTTCTGGTTATTTACTCTGCTTTGGCCAACTCTTGCAGCTACAGTTACTTCAGAGGCTTCTGTCCCTCCATGTAGCTGTGTAAAGGTCTCAGTGGCTCTGTCTAAGAGAAAATGCTATTAGTGATTAACACCTAGCAAATACCTTCAAAAAGTAGAAGACACTGAATGGGGAAGATGTGTACAGGGTTTTGTCTGTCTGTCTGTCTCATTCTCCTTCACAACAGTAGTGGCTGCAGTTATCACTGGGCAAGCAGAATTTAGTTCACATATATCCTAAAGAAGAAGGAGACTGTTATTAAAAGAAATGGAGTGTTATAGGTCAGAAAAGTTGTTTAAGGTTCTCCCTACACCTTGTGTGCAACACCTAACATGACGGCATGTAGACAGGTTAATTGAAAAATATATGGAATATCATAATGATCTGATTAGCAAGGACACTATGTAGATCTGAAGTGTGCTGGCAAGTAGAGACCTGGTTTTGGAATCACCTCCAGCTGATCAGGTCACTTCTAGCTACATTATTTCAGAATGATTTATATAATCTACTCTTTGTGGTGTGCTATGCGCATCCAAACTATTTTTCACAGCTATTATCTCCTTCTGCAACTTCTAAAATCTATAATAGTAGAACCATTTCTGTATTTTAGTTTACATAAATCCACTTCCTTTCTTTCACTAGACACACATCTAAAGCACATGATGAAAATAAAACTTACAAAAAATTTTTTTGACTATATTTCCTGTATGTACTAGAGTGGGTGCTTGAGGGGCCACAGGGCATGTAAAATCACTATGGTGAGTGGGTGCTTGAGGGGCCACAGGGCGTGTAAAATCACTATGGTGTGAGGAGTGGGATTACATTGGCACTGGAAAATCACACTGGCAGATTTTTAGAACTGTGTTTACCCAGCAGTAGGCTGTACAGAAATGCCGTTTCTATTTACAACATCCTTTCATGCATCTATCTGATCTGCAGAGAAATTACTACACTACTCATTTCATATTGTCATGACTCACCACTACAATTATAGCTGTGTATTTGTAACACTGATGAATTTTTAGGAGATGATATGTTGAAGATAACACTGTTGTCATTTTATAGCTTTGTGGACAATGCCTTTATACAGATGCAGTTTAATTTTTATAAGACTTAGTAGAATAGGTTATTGTGGAGGTACAATCTGATAGACCTCTAGTAAGAAGGGGTTTTGCTTGTTTTTTATACATAGCTGTTTAAGAAGTCTTGACATAATGATGCACATTTTGAAACTTTGATACTTAAGAGAAGGGATAAATGGCTAACAAGTTTTAAATTCGGATTAACACGTATATATCTGTGGCTTTGGTCACATACTTACATACAGGAATTCAGGTTTACTCATGACATGTATGTGAATGATTCTGTATTCTGAAGATTGTATCACAGTTATAAGCTATTTCCAGTCAATTTTATTGAGTACTGATGGTTGTGCAAACAGAGGCATGCTGCCATCGTCTGAAGTTATGCTGCCATAATTGATGACTCAAATATAAATTGTTGCTCACTTTTCTGATTTAAGATACTAGAACTTACATATGCTTTTGTAATATCTAGGCATAGAAAATAAATGTAGTAACCTTCAAGCCAGCATGATTGATCCTCATATTAGGAAACAATGAAATTATTAGAGAATGAAATATGCAAATAGCTTTACTTTACTTCAGTCAGAATGTATGGAGAGTACGTATCTCTGAAAATGGAAATAGGGTACTAGGGTCTGAGGCAGTGCAGGCACAAAATCGTTGATGGGCAGCTAAGGTTCAGGCCAAAGCTTGTGACATGCTACTGCTGATGTGAGTAAGCAATATGACAAACATGGAACAATTCTCTAAACTCCTGTGTTTAATATTATAAACCTGCATCCTATTCTCATTTTGCACATGCAAATCTTCACTGTTTTTTTGTCTTAATAGTATCTCGCCATGTCTCTGAGCCATAGAGAAGCAGTGGTTTTCATTTTGCTTCAGTTAGAAAATAATTGGAGAAAGTAATCAGCTTTATGAAAGATAGCCTAGCCTCATTTTCACATGCCAGTTAACTCTAGAGAAATGGCAGCCATTGATTATGATGACAGATGGTGGCCATTTTGCACAGGGAATAATCTGAGAGGTGACACCTTTTTCCATGCCTTTTAGGCTAGCAAAATATATTGAAGTAAATGAGGTTGTGATAAAAATATATAATTATATAAGGTTAGTATAAACATTATATACGGTTCTCTGTTAGATTTCATCTCCAGCTGAAGTCTTTTCTGTGTTGTCATTACAAACAGGGAAACTAAACTGCTCCTGCTGACCGTAGTCTTTAGCAATGTTAGGGGTAAGGTTTCTTGACATCTTCACAATCTGTTCCTATGCCTTTGTAAAGAAATCACTGGATATGAAAGAAGGGAGTAGTGGAAGACAGTGGGCATCTGTGTCAGTACTCGGAAGCAGATAATGGCCTATTTCAGCAGCAGAGTGGACCAGTAATGGAGAAGGAACAAGCTGGATATTTGAACTCAAACCATTCTTATGCCCTCTTCAGTTTATTTTCTTGTTCAGTCATCCGCTTCACTTTAGTATTCTCGCATTTCCTTTAGAGTGGTGTGCATCCAACTGGTGTAATACTCATCCTATGTGTATGTGCATGCACATTTATGAGAGATTGTGTGTATATATGAATATTAGTGCCCGTAGCAATGTTATTATGTTATTGGATGTACACATACGTATGTATGTATTTCTAAAGTAACCAAATGTTACAAGCAGATAATACTGATTTAGGTGATATTGATTAAAAAATATTGATATGGAGTAAAAAGATGTACCAAAGTATCTGCAACATCACTTTTCACTTTGAATATTGCTTTCCATAAGATGATCGATAATTGCTTCATAGTCTATATTACTTATTGCTGCATGAAAAGCAATAGGATAGACAACCAAATATGATGAAGAAATGAAGGTTAATACAAACCACATTGACTCTTACTGTAAAAAAGTAAGTACATATCTACTACTTTAGTATATACTAAAGAGTGCAACTTGATTTCTGACATAATGCAACTGTACCTAGTGTAGTTATACTGAGCATGAATTTTTGTATTGATCATGGTTTTACTAGTCACTAATGGAAGATTAGGTGGAACTTGATTTTTGCTCAGGATGCACGTGACTATCTATTCCGTGTATTTGACCTGGGAAAATTATTACTATACAGCAATACACAGCAATGCAATGATGTTTCTATTGCTAAATTTATTTTTCTTTTTCACCACTGTTTTCCCATCTAATGTTATGATGTGTGAAGGTTACTCCATGGCATGTTAGGACAAAATACTCTGAAGGTCTCCTTAGTTTTAGTCCTTGAAAACCCTTTAGCAAACTACAGTTATAATTGCACACTTCATTTTATAGCAGGAATTCTGTCTTCATACTAGTAATAGAGTATGTGGTTATATCTGGATGAATAACAGAATTGTCAATATTTCACATTCTTGATGATATTTTTGTTTGATTGCTTTTTGGTAGCCATGTGCTGTGGGCCTAAAGAAACAATCTCAATTTGTGGAATTTTACTTAGTTTATTGATGATTAACATTATATTTTACTTACAACTCTGGTACTGAGAAACAAAGACAAGCCATTAAACACTTAGAGAAAAATGCTACAGCTTCCGTCTGGACACCAACTGGTCTCCAGTTCCCTCACATTACAGTCAGAGCTGATATGATGGTGGTGCTGGAGACTGGGTTCATTGTGTAGTGGTTCCTTTACTTTTGCAGCTCCTTATTTCTGTGTATGAGACTGGCTTGTCTTCACTACCCCAATAGGAGAATGGTACCAGCGTGGTGCCACTTCAATGAACATCATCCCCAGGGATGAGTTATTTGCTGATATGAAAGTAGCAGACTGCTGCTCAATGAGGTTGTGAGGAACACAAGTCAGAACCTAACTTAGTGGGAGGTGTCCCTGCCCATGGCAGAGGGATTGGACTAGATGATCTTTAAGGTCCCTTCCAACCCAAACCGTTCTATGATTCTCTGATTGTTAGTTGGCAGCTCCAGTCTGGGCTCCTCCACAGGTGGCAGTCCCCTCAGAGGTGTACCTCCTTCTGTGTCCCCCTTCAGCCCCTGCTCAGGCATCTCCATGCTCCAGCACCATCTTGGGTGCCTCTTGGTCTTGTCCTTGCTTAGGAATCTCTTTTCTCCGGCCGCACTCAGGTGCCTTTTTGCTCAAGCTCTGTTAAAGTGTCTCTTCTCTTCCATCATCGTCTCTCTTTACAGTAGTTGTCACGTCTATCCCCACGTCCCCACAGAGGTGCTCCACACTCTCGTGTGAGTGCAGAGCTGGCTGGAACCGTCCGAGGCCAGCTGCGGGCAGCCCCTCGGTGCTCCCCAGCTGCTGCACGGGTCAGGCCCAGCCCCACACCCAAAGTTCTTCCCGGCACAGCAGGTGACTGCCAGGAAGGTACGAGTCAGGCTACAGTGATCTCGCTCTATTACAAACAGTTGTGTGCAACTTGCTCAGTCTTCATCACTAAAGGAAAAGCTGTGTGCCACTAACATTTGTATAAACATCTTGCATGTATTCATATTTTCTGTGTTCTTTCAGGAAAGAATAATAATGGAACCCATTTTTAAATTAGTTTTTGTCTCATCCCCTTTAAATATCCATTCTTTGCATTTTTCGCCTTTTCCTTTGTAAAAATTTGTCTCAGTTTGTCTTTTTGCCTGTCTATAACTTTAATGTCCCATTTTTTGTTATTCAGTGGAATTTGATACATACCAAACACAGAAGAATTGTTTTAAAAATAGTTAAATGTTTTTCCTTCTCTCAGAAGATGTAAATGTACTCAATGTTTTGAATGTAGAGATTGCTCCTTGCTTTCATCTGCAATCCCAGTGAAGCAAAAGAATGTTTTCATTTTGTCTTCTCCTCTCAATCACCTAATTTTGGGTTTATCAGAGTATTTGGTATTGAAACCACTAAGAAGTAACATTAGTAATTGAAATATGCTGTGTATCTTGTCTGTGCTCCTGTCCTTTCACTTCATTTTCCTTTGCTGTTACATAGCCTACTGTGCCTTCCACTGTTTTATATCCAGTTCCTCTTACCCATTTTGTCCTCCACTTTATTCCACTATTATCTTTCCTTGCATTGTATCCAACCTTGCTTCCTCATTAGCCTTGCTCTGCCTTATGAACCCCTCTGTCTCCAGTGGACTGCTGGCTGCTTTTCTGATCTCAGAGAAGTAAGAAATTTGGTGCTTCCAAGTCAGTGTGGCACCTTTCTAATGCTGACATCTCAGAGACCTATTGGGGCTGGCAAGGTGAGCAGAATGACATAAAACTACTAGAAAATGTTCAAAGGAGGGCTACAAAGATGGTGACAGATCTAGAGGGCAAGACATATGAGGAGCTGCTGAGGTCCCTTGGTTTGTTCAGCCCCGAGCAGAGCAGGCTGAGGGGAGGCCTCATGGCGGCCTGCAGCTCCCTCACGAGGGGAGCGGAGGGGCAGGCGCTGAGCTCTGCTCTCTGGGGACAGCGACAGGACCCGAGGGAACGGCATGGGGCTGGGACAGGGGAGGGTCAGGCTGGGGGTTAGGGAAAGGTTCTGCACCCAGAGGGTGGTCGGGCACCGGGACAGGCTCCCCAGGGTAGTGGGCATAGCAGTGAGCCTGCCGGAGTTCAAGAAGTGTTTGGACAATGCTTTCAGATACTTGGTCTGATTTTTGGGTGGTCCTGTGTGGAGCCTGGAGTTGGACTCGATGATCCTTGTGGGTCCCTTTCAACTTGGGATATTCCATGATCCTATAATCATCATCCCCATTTCCTTTTAAGAAGTTGGGACAGGAGCTTGGGATAGTTTTGCCAAAACTTACCTAAGGATGTCACTTCAGCCTTCTGGTGGGATTCATGGGAAATTTCTATACAACCTTCATACATACAGTCATGACTTGTTGCTTGGACAGATGTCTCCTCATTAACGTTGTCTTTCAGTTGATTTTCTGTCTGTCTTCTATATATTTTGTTACTGCCTCTTTATGAATACACTTTTGAAAGTGTATCAAGCAGATCCAGGGAGCACACAGGTCTTGATCAACAAAACACTGGTATTTTAATCTTTCTGAATGCGTGAGATTTAGTGTTAATTTGTATTACTTCTGGAAGACCTCTTTAAAATATGGGTAAATTGACTTCATTGTGTGAACTGTGTAACCTTAGTTGTTGCTTTTTCTCAAAAAGCTGCCAGGAATGACATTCACTGTCCCTTTTAAGTAGCTATTGTTTTGTTTGCTTTACCACCTGAATGAAGTTACTCTTTCCTGTTGAGTGATTAACCTATCAATATTTTTGAAATGTATTTTCTGAAGTCTCTTTATATATGCTCCTTGAAGTCTGTTCATTTATTATTTTAGATATTCTTTGAGAAATTTGTCAAAATTTAATTACTGAGGTGTTTCCAATGAATATACTTTAATACCAAATTGGTGTCATCTCTTCTGTGTTATGTCCCATCCTGCTTGAAATACAGTTAAAATTATGTTTCTTACTAAAAATAATCCCAATATAGGCTACTTGCAGTTGACAGATCTGTGTCTAATTAAAGTGAAACCCCAAATAAGAGACAGAGGAAATGATGAGTTCTCAGTTCATACTGCACCAGATGATTCCAATGTGGAACTGTATATTCACTTACATTTGTCCTTACAAACTTGCAGTGAGCTGTAAGAACAGCATGTTGCTACTTAATTGATCTGGGAAACCAGTGTTAGCCTCATGTTTCCTTATATTTTCTTCACATTTTCTGGAGAGAATTATGCTTGTGAAGGAGGTGTTTAATCCCACCATCAACCTTGCATCATCCTGTATCTAAGCATCTGTTTTATACTTTAATGCGTTCATTTTATCCTTTACTGTCTTCTTTCCTTTTATGTATTTGTAGAAAGCCTTATTATTCTTCACTATATTGCTTGCTGTCCCCTCTGATACTCTGCTTTTCTCCTGTGTAATTTTCTTTTTTTACTCAGTCTAGCTCCCAACATGTATTTTTCCTTTAAATCATTTCTTCTTGATGGTTTTAGTTGCATCTACACCCCATTTTTCATCAATATTTCTTCTGTTGCCTCTTTACTTTTGCCATTTAGTCATCTTGGGATTTTTGTCTCCTTAAAAAGGATGCTGTTCCATTAGACATTTGTTAGTACATCTTTGAAACAAGTCAATTCTTTTTCCACGCGTTGTTCCTTTAAAGTTAATTCTTGACTTAGGTCACCTACTATTTCTTTTGTCCTTAGAAACCTGTCATTTTAAAATTTCTCACTGGTATGTTACTCTTTATATCCTTCTTCTCTTGAATTATGATGTAAGAATTGAATGTATTCTGTGGAGATATTTTTTCTTTCTGAAACTGTGGGGCAACTGGGCAATGCAAAGCATTGTTGCTGCAGTCTGAGTAAGGTCAGTGCAAATATGGGAGTGGAGACTAAAAGAGGACACTTGTCTGCCTTTTGATTCTTGGTCTGTCCTGGGCCAGTTTGGTCTTCAGAGTGATGTGAAGGGTTAGTTTACGCTGGCCTTCAGCCGTCCATGACAACACTCGTATTTCCTGAACCACCCCTCCCACGCCTGAGGCTTTGAAGAGCATAGTACAGTACTACTGAGCTAATTCTGCCATACGCATGGAAATTCCTTTTATACAGAGGGAAATTCCAGTGATCCAGTTACACTGCTTTTTATGTCTTTTAAGCTGGAGTGATGCTTACTTAATTTAGAATTGATTTTCATTTACATTTTCTACACTGCCTGTTGTACTGAGACTGTGATTGAGGACTTTAAATGCTGCAATAGTATAAATGGAATTGGGATCTTGACAAGACATAAGATTTGGTCAAGCAACTTTGATTTGTGTGTTATTTTTTATTTGGGTTTGCTGATGGGCAACTCAGGAGAAAATAGTAATTTAAATGGTGTTATAATAAAACTAAATTATTGTGTTTTGTTATGCCTGTATAGTGAATTAAGATAATTGTTCGTGTTTCTTTACTGAAATCAACATAGTTGTCGAATTAGTAGCTTTTGCAGCAAACAAATGAAAAACGTACTGTAGTTGTTTTCTTCTGTAAAACACATTTTCCTCTGAAAATGTTATCTTAGAATTTAGAATGTTGATAATGCAAGATGCTGTTATTTCATTTGTAAATTTGCACTACTGTAAGATATTATTGTGTATATCTGTAGCTAAATGTGTGTTATGTGATAGTGTATCTTATGAAATGATTTACTGTAGGAATCAAAAAAAAAAAACAAACCCACACCACACAATTGTTGTGAATTAAAGATTCTGTACAGTTGTAATATTCCAGATATTATGTCTACAATCCACTAACTACAACACTTACAGATCACTAAAAATATACTGTAAAGTATAGCTCCTTTTGCATTGCACAGTACAATAGCAAATTTGGTTTACTAAATTCTTCAAGTAGTATTACATAATATAAAATTTTGTGTAACTAGCACTTACTATAGCTACATGGATCTGAACTTGGTCACTGCAGAGCACATCTTTGGGCTTTGCAGATTGTGATCCCTTTGAAGCTCCCTAGTGAAATCAGCGAAGGGCTAATTTCTTTTAAAAACACATCTTACGGTGCATCTGAGAGTAGCATGAAGCTCATATAGTTGATATTTCATCTTTTGAGAGACAGGTCACTGAGAATGTGATTTAAAATATATGTGTGTTTGTTTTGATAGAGAGCAGAGGCTCAACATAAGTGCCACTTTTTGATTTAAGGAAGACTCTGAGGGTGACCTGACAGTTCAATGAAAAGAATATGTCCTATGTCAGGGCTTGAAAAATCTGGATCAATTACAGTGTTTTACTAGCCATGCAGAAATAGATGGAGCTTTTTAAAAGTCAGTCACTGGTATTATTCTTCCTGCATGATAATATTTGAATTTGATGTTTCTTTTGGGGGACACTTAGGTCAAATTATACCCATAATTTCTGCCTGCCTGAGGTTCTATGGTGCCACGTTCTCTATTCAGATCTTTCTCATGCCTCTGTGGGTTGTTTTTTCCCTTCATGGGACATACTCATGAATGGTGGATACTACTTGAGAAGAATTTCTTGGTTTTGTTACCATTATTACTTTTAGCCCAGTAAGACAACTCATCCAGAATAGCAGCCAGTGTTCACTTGATGTTTTATTTTTTTACTGTACAAAAAAAGGGGCTTATCTCTCATGTGTTACATGAATGAAAAATGTAATCAAAATGAATGAAAGCCAACCCCTTCCCTCCCAGTTGCCTGGTTCAGAAAAGTTTTCTTCTGAAAGCACAGAAATTCAGCCATCCTGATCACTGTGTCTTTTACTACATCAGGAAATTAGAGAGAGGTTTTGTGCTATAAAGAAACATCCTCACCAGTAGGTAGCTGAAAGTATGGCATGCCATTTCATTACAGTTATAAATCTATGTAATCAGTCATGTACCTCATTGGACAATGAAGCAATTTTTTTTCAGACCTAAGGAAACTATTCTCAGAATGACAGAATGGCTCGGGTTGGAAAGGACCCCATCTTGTCCAAGGCCACGTATAGCCAGTTGCCACGACCATGCTCAGGCCTATTCTTGAGACTGCAATTGTTAAATGGAGCAGTCTCCCATTTCAGAGTCATTTAATTCAAATAATCTTCATCATTCTCATTCAGCAGGTTGGAGATTAAAAATAAACAAATTAATTAATCCTTGTCTGTATATAGGTCTGTGGAAGAAAAAAAGACACAAATAAACAAGATATAGCACAGTTCAGTGTGACATAACCAAAGGTTTGTTAGGAGTTCAAAAATAAGTGTTTGAAGCAAAGAAGCTTCATTTTCCATCTACCTTAGAATTCTTACAGTTCTATGTAGAAATGAGGCTTCAGCCCTGTATAATTGTGCAACTCTCTGTCGCGGTGTTCTATGTCAAGATAGCCTCACAGCTGATGGATATATTGCAGTGGCAAGTTGTTTTCAAACTGAAAATCTCCCTTAATGATATGGGAGTTGCTCTGGTTCAACAAGTTTCAGAGCATTGTCTTCAAATCCATTACTACTTTCTGTCTGTCTGTCAAAATCTATTTTATACTTGCTGTCACTTCAGCAAAACGGCTTTCTGAGCAGGGTAGCTATCAATGCAAGAATATTTCTTTTGTTTCTATGATGATAAAATATTTCCATAAAAATCTTAAATATTATTTCTTGTTCCCCCCTACTCTTTTTTTTTTTTTTTTTTTTTTTTTACATTTAAAATTTTACGTGTTCTCATTCAGATTTTTCTTCCTGTGCATGAAGGTATTCTTCCAGATTGGTTTTGTGCAAAACCTTTGTGCTGTAGCATAATCTGCCTTTACAGAAGGTATTTAAGATGCTGTGTTTACTGGTTTGCCTATACCTAAAAGTTTATCTGGTTTAGTGAGGTGTGAATTAGGAGTACCTCTTTTACATAAGGTAATAACACTTGGTATTACAGAAATAAATACTTCTGAATGACTACCCATTTCCAGAGCAAGTATCTCCACAGAAAGAATGGAATCATTCAAGAACAGTTCTTTTGCAATACTGTCCTTGAATTTTAATTCCTGAATAGCTGAATGTATAGACAAGCTCTCAGTTAAAAAGTCTGTCTTTGTGCTGTTACTAAAGTGTTTATGTTGTCTGGGATTCATAAATTATATGGGCTAGATAGCTGAGACGGTGTAGTACATGAGACATCTGTTAAATTAGATGGAAAGAAAATAAAACTGTTCTAAATGGTAGTGGACTGGGCAAAAAGGCCCACTGCTGTGTAAAGGAGACACCTGCTCTTTAAAAATATGTTATCAAGTCCCACAGTGTCGAGTTCTTGTTTAGTGATGACATTCTTTGCAGAAATACATTGTGAATGTTGAAAAAGTGTATTCCTTTTTTTTTTTTTCCCTGAGTGGAAAGAATTCTCTCTCTCTCTCTCTCTTTTTTTTTTTTTCTCATAACATCTTTAAAAACAAAACAAAACAAAATACTATTCTCCATTTCTTTTAATGGCTGAGACATACTTCATATCCATCATAAGGTGCAGAAATGTGGCCGGGCAACAAATCATTCCTTCTTACCTCTCAGCCTCATCGCAGGTAATCCAACCTAGCCAGGAACCTTGATGTGAACTACTGTATAGTTTTTGTCTTGGAATAAAACTGCAATAAATAATGGAGTATTGCAAGATTCTGAAAGGTGAAAGTGAAAATTGTTTACTCTGTGGTTTACTTCCCTCTTCTGTTGTCCAGAGTATGCATTTCATAAGTTTTCATGTATGCTGTAAAGTCTATTTTTTTCCTAGGTTTTTGAGAAGAGGAGAAGTGGAGCCTTAGATAGTGAAATGTATTTTTATATGTTTAAGTTATAAATGAATTTGGCTGATTATGTTATCCTTGAGTTTCTCAAAGGAATAGGTAGTAGCTGATGTAAATCACAGTGGATGCACTGAAATCAACAGAGCTGCATTCATTTACAAAAGCTAACAGACTGTCAAAAGTATGTCTTGCAATTATTCTTCTGTAGTGTTTGATCCTGTTTCAGAAAAAGTCTTGCAAACCTTATATTCTGGCTTGGACTCTGATTCAATTTATGTAATTTTGCTGTTTTATAACCTGAATTGATACAGGTGTGAAAAGCAAGACAGGAGTTTGAACTATATATACTTCAGAACCTGTTATCTTAGAAAGCACCAGTTCAGGAAAATTCATTCTGTATCTGGAGACATGTATTTCTGCCCTGGTAGATCTCACAGTATCACATGAAAGGACTAATGTCCTTTCATTCAAGGCAAAAAAAAATGCTTTAAATAATGGAATTAAAAATACTTTTAAAATAACTAAGATCTGATAAATAAGCTTGCTTTTGATCTCTATAGGTACTAAGCAAATAAACCAGAAAGAAGGACATGGAGAAGCTGTGCAAAATGAAGATAGTTGCCTGCTTTTTGAGATTAGTTGGTTAGAAAAATCTCTTGATACCAAATCCAGAGACCTTCAGTAAGACTTTAGCTATCTTCAGGAAGCAATACTTGTAGAAATTTGACGGGTTTTACCATGGGGAAAGCAGTAACAACAAGTATCAAGAGTCCCATCAGCTGATTTACAAACCACTATCTATAATAACTTTAATGTATAGGCAGACCCAGTTTCATGGATATTTTTCAGACATTCTTATACACAAGAGCCAGTTATAGTTCATTTTCACTAATGAAATCTTTGCTTAATAATTTGAATTTGAAACTAAAGCATTGACGTTCATAATTTTAACATGTTGATTGGTTTGGTTGTATGATTGCTTTGTGGGAAAGGAGAATGTTTTACAAATATGTTTGTGTTTGGATTTAATTTGTATGGCAAGCTAAGTATGAGATTTATGGAGTGCAATGTGCAGAATGTTTTATTTATTCTTCCAAAGACTATGAGTACACACAACATCTGAATTTGATCTTTGGAAACCAAGTTAAGAAAATATGGCATAATTTAATACTAATTGTCTCCCTTAATTGCACCTTCCATCTGTTTATTTGCTTGTTCTATACTTAAGTTATTGCAGTATGTATTACTTGATTTCTGGTTGTATTTAACTTCCCAGTGATGTACTCATTACAAGTATTTTCTTTGCTTATTTATTATCAGTTTCCTATTCCTCTAAAAACTTACACAATTTAATTTGGCTGAGTTAGAGTTTACCAAAAAGAATGCATTTTCTACTGGGTGTGAATACATAGAAAAGACATAACAATTTTGAATTTCTGTGAGGAAGAGCTGTGACCCATTCATTCGGCTTGTAGATTTTTATTTTTTTTTTGCGATGCCAAGGTGGCACTTCAGATCTAGCAGTCAAAAGATGCTATGACAGACAGGTTCTACCCAATCATAAAAAGTGCCTTTGACCATCAGGTGTAATAAAAGAAAGACGTGATGTGATGCCTCAGCCGTATCAGATACATGCTTTATTTCTAAGAATTACAACTCTGGACAGATGTCATCTGTCTCTGTAAGTGGAAGAGGTTACTTGTCATTCTTCTACCCGGTAGCTTTTGGAACAATCTGTGTGAATGCTCTCACATTCAGCTCAGGCAAAATTATCCAGGCTTAAGTTAATTTGGCTGTTTGGTGGGGTAAGGGGAAGTTGTTTCTGCTTTTATTTTTGTGTCTGATATGAATGAAAACTGCTTTAACAGCTTCTTGGTTAACATGGCAACCTTCCTAACAGAGATGGTGATATGACTCCAGCAGAGGACATAAGTGTATTGCCTAAGATTGCTTTTTCTCCACCTACATAAGAGGAAAATTGATGAAAACTGGAAATTCGTATCTAAATTCTGTGATTAAATATTTCTGCAGAACTTCTACTTAACTTGATATGATAATTAGAGAGGAAATTAAGTTATGTTTTACATAGGACCCTTCTATGAACTCAGAAAGTTCCAGTCTGCGTAAGTGAAGATCAAATGATGCTCCTTGTCCTGGTTTGGTGTGAAAAGGAGAGAGGGAGGAAGGGAGTAGAGAAGGAAAACAGTGGAGCTTGTACATAAAGTTTTGCATGCCTGTGTTGTAGGATGTTCATCTCACAAGATGTTCATGTATGTGCATTTCTTACATGTAAAGCAAAAACAAGTCTCAAGTCACATTTCAGGACCTAGATGAGATGTTTTAATTAAAGCTCAAGAGAAATTGTAATGGAAACCTTTGAAAACTTTAAAGCAGCCACAAAGAACATGGGCTAGCTAAGATTTAGTAAATTTCTCAGGTCTCACAAATCCAGATAAACAGCATACCTGTTGATCCTATCTATTAGAGCATGATTTCATGTTCATTTGTCATTGTTTTCCTGGAATTTTTGGAAAACCTAGGAGTTATTAGGAATCTCAAAGAAAAATTGCAAGTGAGGTTTGCATGGTTACTATATAGATATGATTTACTCAGAGGGTGGTGAGACACTGCCCAGAGAAGCTGTGGATGCCCCATCCCTGGAACTGTTCAAGGCCAGGTTAGGTGGGGCTTTGGGCAACCTGGTTTAGTGGGAGGTGTCCCTGCCCATGGCAGGGGGGGTGGAACTGGATGGCCTGTATGGTCCTTTCCAACCCAAAACATTCTGTGATTCTATGGTTCTATGATTCTATATGGTTAAGGCAGTGGAGAGATGGCTGCAGCATCTATGTCTGTAGAGGCAACGCAGAACCCACTTTGCTATGGGTCCTTGAAGACCCCATTGTCTGCTGTGGAGCAAAACAGAACTTCACAGGTACCCTCTGGTGTGAAAGATATACTTCTCTTTCAGATGAAATTGCAGCATATGAGTTAGGGGATTTCAGCCTAGGAAGAATGGCTGCCAAAGAGCTGCCAAACTGAAAAGCAGTGCCAAACCAAAAAGCTTGCCTGGTCAAGTATCTCACTATGAATTTGTCATTTATAAATGCAGCCTTAGAGGTATAAGTATATCCATGAGATATGCCTGCTTTCCAGGTGAGCAGAAAAATAGATGAATGTATCAGTATGAAAAGATGTGGAATGAGAGAGAGAAGGACATGTATTCTCGATGTAAAGAAGGCACAGCACTGGAAGAACATGTTTGTACATACAAAATATAGACAGAAAGTCTAGAAAGATTTAATTGTACTTTATAGAAGATGCACAATGCATATAGAAAATTTCATCAGTGTAACAAAAGGGGTTGTCCACTAATTCTGAGCATATTTATCCCATGCCTATAATGTAAGTAATGTAGTTTGCCTGTTGGCCAAATTGGCCTCTCAACTCATATTCATTTAAGGAATAACTGTGCATATTTAAAGAAAGAATTAAACCAAAATATCATCCTTTTTCAAAAAAAAATCATAAACCTCTTTTGTAGATTAATATTGTGATTCAGGTAAGGAGAATGAAAGGATGATATGCTTTGGGGTTTGGCTTTTTAAACAACTCTACTTTTACCTTATGTATTGGTCAGTCATGTAACACACAATACCGGGTTTCATGAACTTCTCAACAGTAGCTAGTGGTACATATACCACATTTCTGTCTAACTTAGCAGAAATGAATTTCTGCTAATGAATTAACCTCTTCATTTCTTCAGTGATGTGCATTTCCTTGACATTTTTAATTCTTGTGCCTCAGTTTCCTAGTTACAAAATATGATGGATAAAGCTTTTATTTTCCTCCCGTGTCTCATCTGTCTATACAGGTAGGCTTTAGCAAGAAAAGTTTCCTTTGTTCTTTGAGCAAAACTTAGAAACATGATGGTTTCTTGCTTGAGATTTCTAGGCACCAGACACTTCTGAAAGCAGTGTCCCAGATCTTACATGGAGGAGAGGTTTCTGAATCACATATTCTTTGCCTTCACCTTTAGCATTTAAAAAATAATAACTCTCTCTTCTATGTTTCCCCCCCATTCCTTCTGTGTTCAGCTGGTAACACAGATGAATTCCATACTAAATCAAGCATAAGGTGCATAGTTTTTGAGCTGGGTTGGTAAACTAATAGTCTGGTCTTTCGTATACCATTTGCTCTGTGTCACTTGCGCATGGAGTTTGGAGCCAGCTGGAGGTGGCAGGTAAATTATCTTTAGGAAAATAAAAAGGGTAAGACCACAAAAAGTTGAAATGTAAAACGTATCTTGTGGAGAGCCTGTTTGACATGAAGTTCATGAAAGGTGAGAATAAAGCACATTAATTAGTGGCTAACAAGTAAACCACTGCCTTGATAGATAGGAACTCTGAGACTGATATTTACCTTCACAAAATCTCTTACAGAGGGACTAATTTACAGGGCTGTACACAGTAACAAACTATTTCTGTAATTACTATTGAGAAAAGTCCCTTGTTCTTTGCTGCTGTCACTGAGAGTAGTAATTCACAGTCTTTTAGGAAGACTTGTTTTTGTTTTGTTTATTCACAGCAAAGTTTTTTGCTCTTTGATGGTATGACATGTCTTGTCCTTTTCTGCTGTCAGCAATTAAGAGATGGTCTCAACTGAGCAAAAAGGCTTTTTGACGTAGGGAACATTTGCCTGAAATGTTCCCATGTGAGCCATGGGCTTGGTTACACTCTGAACGGGTGAAAAAAATCATGGCTTTTGTTAGAATGATAGGCAGGCAGCACAAGCAAAGTTTAACCCAAATCCTTTCGTAGATATTGGAAAGTCATAAGCCTTGAGATGACACTGGCACATTCAACATGCTGTGTGATCTGGGACTCTGTTGCTTGTATCACTGTGTGAATGTGTGTACAGTGTAAACATTTTATGAACTGCAGTTTCTGATCCATCGGTCTGTCTGGGCAAGAATGTCCCTTGATACTAAAAAGAACAGCAATCAGGACAGAATTGGTCAATGCGGCATGTCTAATGGTGGGAAGATATTTGAAGGACTCACTATAGACACAATAGGCTCTCTAAATAGCCTCTTTGCACCCGGAGTCTTATTGCAAACAGGTTCATTAAGGAGAGACATTCTGACACACAGCATCACAGTAATGAAAGTAGCTCTGTTTTTCTAATATTGTGTCTTGCCACTTCAGTTATGCTGCTGGTACAAGATTTCCCTTGTGTTGTTGTATATTTCTCTAGAAAAAGAATCAGTCTTCATAGAATATACAATTATTTTGTACAGGAATATATAACTCATACCTAAGAATCTGTCCTTCCTGTTTATGTGCACTAGTGCAAAAATAATTGGCAATCACATCTTCAAAACCAAAAATGTTTCACCTTTGATTTGAAAGACTTATATATGTTAAAATGGTTGTAACACACACACACACAAAAAACTATATACAGTTTTAATGTACTTTCATGAATACACAGTCAGAAAAAATGTTGTTCATGACGAAATCTAAAATGAATATGAGTCTAATTTTTTCCCATGAGGCACCTTGATTTGTTTTGCTTCTTTTCCCTTTTCTTTAGGCACTGAAGTATAAGTTCATAGAGAGGAAAATCAAAAGGTTATAGTTTATCCTACTTTACATATAACTGGTGTGCGACTTAAGCTGTTGGATTGGCTTAATGTATACTTTGAACATTATGACCATGGGGGGAAAAAAGGTAATATTGGTTTAAAAGTAGATATGGAAAATTTAATGTGCTCAAGTGGGAACAATGGCATATTAAAAAAAAAAAAAATCGTGACACAGATCTAATAATTCACTTGCCCCTGTAGGAATGGGGTATCGGCTCTGATGCCGCTTGGTAGTTTATTTTTATATACGCCCCTGGTCCCTGCTGTATATCCTTCGTATGGGTTCCAGAGAAAAGAAAGAAAATAACCTGTAGGGAAATCAGCTTAGAAACCTTTCATTAAATACATTGTGTTTCATATCATGTCGTTCACAAAATCTCCAAGAAAGATAGAAAGTGTTATCAGACTGCATGTGTAAAATACTATATTTGAATACTATAATTTGCTGTAAGATTAAGGACCAAGGGTATAGACATATTCGTTATTTCATTATTCACTTATGCTTGATGGATAATGCTTCAGGGGTTCTTTTCATTTTTTCTTGCCTAGCAGAAATTTGCAGTTTTAACTTTTTATTTAATGCTGCAGGAAACATTCCTGTTCCCCGAAGTTTTACTGTCCTGCTTGCTTGCTTTTTAACAATGTGATTATTATTCTTTTGGAGAGAGGTTTTATATTGCTTTAAAGTTGTTTTTGGTTTGGTTTGGTTTGGTTTGGTCCCCCCCCCCCGCCCCGCATAAAGTTTACAAGTAGCTAAACTGCATTGATTAAAAAAGGAATTTAAAATTACTTTTTGACAGAAATTGAGAAATGGTCCATTTTTGATTGCAAACAACTATTTGTATTATCCCAAGCTAAGAAGCTTGTAATTATTTTTTTGATCTGAAAAGCAGGGTTGGCATATTATGTATTAAGGGGTTTTAAAAAATCTGTCATCATCTTTTGACTATTCATGAAGCATACGTTGGTCAAGCCAAATTTGGCCTATGATTGCCTTTTGCACATAAATGAAATTCATTAAATAACAAAAAGCAAATCTCGTTTGCTGAATACGTTATGGATATGTTTTTTTTGAAGTAATTTTATTTTTTAAATTGTGCATTTTCTTACATGATATTAACAGCTGTAGAAATTTAGCTGCATTTTCAGAAGTGGTACTACTTACACTGGTGTTCATTTAGTTTTTATGGAAGGCCTAAGCATAAAAATGGCTTGATATAGTGGTGGCGTT
This sequence comes from Anser anser, assembly GCF_964211835.1. NCBI lineage: Eukaryota > Metazoa > Chordata > Aves > Anseriformes > Anatidae > Anser > Anser anser. The sequence continues at coordinate 52,458,818 of NC_139723.1, forward strand.
ACTGACAGTAAGCTTCCTGTTCTTCATCCTGTATTTTTCCCTCTTTTCTTGTCTACTTAGATACAAGTAGCTTTCACTTCTCTCTTATTTTGCCCAAGTTTATATTCATTGGTATTTTTTTATACATAGGGAGTGGCACAAAACAGTGTTTTGCAAAGTCCATCTAATTCATAGCAGAAAAGGTGGCTGCTCTGGCTGCTGACTCCTTCCTGGCTGTGTTGTATCATAGAATTACAGAATGGCTTTTGTTGGAAGGGATCTTAAAGACTGTCTAATTCCAACCCCCTGCCATGGGCAGGGACACCTCCCACCAGACTAGGTTGCCCAAAGCCCCATCCAGCCTGGCCTTGAACACATCCAGGGATGGGGCATCAGCAGCTTCTCTGGGCAACATGTTCCAGTGCCACACAACCCTCTGAGTGAAGAATTTCTTCCTTATATCTAATCTAAACATACCCTCTTTTAGTTTAAAACTATTAATCCTTGTTCTATCACTATACTCCTTGATAGAGAATCCCTCCCTATCTTTCCTTTTCTATGCCATGTACATTACAATCTCATAACAGTATAAGGTTATTTGGGTTTATATGCACTCTCTTCATTGTGTAGAATTATTGTAATGAAAAAATTAGGATGCAAGATGTATGGGATTTTTTTTTTCCATCATCTCATCTGCCTTTGGCTAAAATATTAAAGCATATCTCTTGAAGCATAGCTTTGACAGACAAGAATGGAAGCAGTTCCCTCCTTCCTCTAGAGGTTGTTCCACTGCAATAGCGGTGGCATTAAATTCTGTTTCACCATGTGTTTGCCATCATCTCAGTTACCAAGTACATCCCATGAATTCTCTCTTTAGCAATGTGTTCTTACACTGTTGCAATGGAAACTGGATGCCATCAAAGTTACCACATGTAGGAACATATTTGTAGCTCTGTATGTCATAGTTGGAGGGGCATAGGTGTTGTCGTTATTTTATTGCAGAAAATTTATATGTTTTCATCTTCTATTGTAAGAAAAAGGTTATCTCTAAGAAGCCGGTCTTGCATATTGTAGTAAGGGTAGTAAGGCTCAGGAAAGCATATCCTGTTTTAGGAGTGAGTTCCACATTTGTGGCGCAGCAATCAAGGGTTCCTTATCCAGGATCCACACTTTTCCTTACTGATGTTGATTGTCTATAGTAATCGTTGCTTTCTGAAGTAACCTGGGAAAGTCTGAAATGGGTGTTGAGAGTGCCTAGGCCTTAACATGAAGCTTAATACAGTATTCCTTTTAGAACATGTGAGGAATGCTCTATGTTGAGGTGCTTACAGCAGCCTGTGCTGGTAAACTGACGAGTGCTGTATTCTGTGCTACAGGTAGACAAACTCTTTTTACTATTTTGGAATCAAGGTGTTCTTGCCAGATATATATACATATTAATCAAAACTACCAGACACTCATGTAGTGTGCTTACGGGATGTATGTAGAAAAAGGTGTCTTTAGCAACATGTCTGGGTGCAGAAGCAGCACTGGAATCCCCAAATCCCAGACTTGCTGAGATCAGAAGGGACCTCTGGAGATCATCTGGTCCAAGCCCCCTGCTCAAGAAAAGACACCCAGAGCAGGTTGCCCAAGACCATGTCCGGATGGCTTCTGAGTACCTCCAAGGAGGGAGACTCCACAACCTCTCCGGGCAACCTGTGCCAGTGCTTAGTCACCCTCACAGTGGAGAAGCATTTCCTGATGTTCAGAGGGAACCTGTGGTGTTTCAGTGTGTGCCCATTGCCTCTTGTCATGTCACTGAGGCTCTTCAGTGGACTCTCTGTAATATGTCCATCGTATGTCTATGTCCCTCTTGTACTTGGGGAGCCCAGAAATGGTCACAGCACTCTTTGATGCAGTGTCTGTTACATTGGTGTATCAGCCACTCCTCCCAGTTTTGTGTTACCAGCAAACCTGCTGATACTCTTCCCTATCACCCAGATCGTTGATGAAAAGTGCTGAACAAAACTGGACCAGTTTTGAATCCTGGGGTACATTACTAGTTACTGGACTCCATCTAGACTTTGTTCCCCTGAGCACAGCCTTTTGGTCCCAAACATTCAGCCACTTTTCCATCTGCCTTGGTGTTCATCTTGCTCATATGTCATTGGCTTCTGTATGAAGATCTTACAGTAGATATTGTCAAAAGCCTTACTGAAGTAAAAGATGAAAATATCGACTGCCCTCTCTTGTCTGCAAAGCTAGTGATTTCATTGGAGAAAGTTATCAGGTTGGTAAAGCATGACTTCCCCTTGGTGAATTCATGCTGGTGTGTCCTGATTACTTCCTTGTCCTTTATATTCCTGGAAATGTTTTCCAGGCTTAGCTTCTCCATCACTTTCTCAGGGACTGAGGTGAGATTTACTGGCCTGTAGTTCTCTTGGTCTTTCCTGAACTTCCTCAAGATAGGTGTGACTTTTGCTTTCCTGCGGTTCACAAGCACCTCTCCCTCTTAATGTGATCATTCACTTATCAAGAGTGGATTCATGTTGATATCAGCCAGCTCCCTCAGCATCTATGTGTGGAATTCATGAGGGCCTGTGGGTATACATGTCCAGTTTGCTTGTTATCTGATTTGATCCTCTTCCACACAGCGTAACTCTTCCTTGATCCAGACTTTCCTCCTGGTCTCTTGGACCTTAGATTTCTGAACGATGGTCTTACTAATAAAGACTGAGGTGACGAAGCACTTAGTATTTGAGTCTTTCCTGTATCCAATGTCACCAGGGCCCCTGCCTCATTTAGGTCCACATTTTCCCTGGTCTTCCTTTTGCTACATATTCATTTGTAAAAGCCCTTGTTGCCTTTGACATTCCTCACCAAATTCAGCTTCAGGTGGACTTTGGCTTTCCTAACCATGCCTCTGCACACTCAGACATTGCCTCTGTATTCTTGCTAGGTTACCTGCTTCTTCATCCTCTGTATATTCCCTTTGTATGTCTGAGTTTTGCTAGGAACTACTTGTTCACATATACAGGCCTCCAGGCATTTTGCCTGAGTTGCTGCTCATTGGGATGGACTGCTCTTGAGCTTGGAGGAGTTGATTCTTAAATATCAACCAGTTTTCTTGAACTACTTTTTCCTCCAGGGTTTGTCACATGTGAGTCTTTCAAACAAATCCCTGAAGAGGCCAAAGCCTGTTCTCCTGAAGTCCAATGCTGTGACTTTGCTTTTTGCCCTGCTTCCTTCTCTCAGGATTCTGGTATCTGCCATTTCTTTGTCTCTGCAGCCAAGGTTACCTTCAAAAATGGCATCCTAAATGTCTAATTTCTTTTTTTATGACTTTGAGATCCTGCAGAGCACCTTTCCTCATTGGCTCTGCTATTTCTTTTGTCAGAAAGTAGTCATTGATGCACTCCAGGAACCTCCTGAATTGCTTATGCTCTGCTGTCTTGTTCCTTCAGCAGATATTGAGGTGGTTGAAGTCCTGCATGAGAGCCAAGGCCTTTGAATGTGAGGCTACTTCCAGCTGCCTGTAGAAGGCCTCATCCACTTGTTCTTCCTGGTCAGGCAGCCTGTAATAGACACCTGCTACAATGTGGGTCTGCTGCTGGTCTGTTCCGAGCACCTGGCCTAGCACCTTTCAGGGAGTCATGATTTTGCAGGTAGATTCCCTTTCCTCACTTTACTACTTTTCTCTCTCCCTCCCTCCCTGCCCTTCCTTCTTTCCTGTTCTCCTTCCTTTCTTCTTTCCCTTTCCTCCCTTCTATCCTCCCACTTCACCCTTCCCTCCTCTCCATTTTCTCACTCTTCCTTCTCTCTTTTTCTCCTATCTTATTCACAGAATCCCTGAATCCCAGAATGACAGATTAGTTGAGGTCAGAAGGGACTTCTGGACGCCACCTGGTCTAACCTCCCTGCTCAAGCAGGGACACCCAGCGCAGGTTGCCTCTCTGGGCAACCTGTGCCAGTGCTCAGTCACCCTCACAGTGGAGAAGCATTTCCTGATGTTCAGAGGGAACCTGTGGTGTTTCAGTGTGTTCCCATTGCCTCTTGTCGTGTCACTGAGCAGCACTAAGAAGAGCCTGGCTCTGTCCTCTTTGCACCTTCCTGTCAGGTATTTGTACACATTGGTGATATTCCCCTGAGGCTTCTCTTCTCGCTAAACCTTCCCAGCACTCTCAGCCTTTCCTCATATGAGGGATACTCCAGCCTTTTCATTGTCTTCATGGCCCTTCAGTGTACTCTTTCTAATATGTCCATTGTACGTCCATGTCTCTCTTGTATTTGGGGAGCCCAGAAGTGGACACAGCAGTCCAGGTGTGGCCTCACCAGTGCTGAGTAGAGGGGAAGGATCACCTCCCTCAACCAGATTACAGTGATTTGCCTAATGCAGCCCCAGATACCATTAGCCTAAGTTATGGGGTCTTTCATAAAACTTTATGTTTATGCTGTGACTAGCACAGTACTGCTCACATCTTTGATGAGAGGGTGCTTAGGCACAGCTGTAATACAGCAAACATCAGAAGAACATCAATGTGAATGTCTGCATTTCACATGCTGCCTTGCAGCCTGATTTAGAGGATCCAGGGTATTAACATTGTCTAGGCTGGAAGCAAGTTTTAATGAACTGTTTGAGAAGTTCATTTATTGGCATTTTTCAAAATCTTTTTACATTGTCTATTCTTAACATTTCAGTTTCCTTCCATTCCGTATTTTGCTACTAGTACACAAGGTATTCTGAAAATGTATGCATAATGAGTGCTAGTTAGTGACTGACCATTGGAACAGCTGACAAAGTAGTTATTCTTTTAGCACCTTCTTTGACAGAACGTGAACTGGTCCTGCCCTAACTCCAGATCTGTTAAATGGTACTGGGCAAGAGAATCGCAGAATCACAGAATCACAGAATTGTAGGGGTTGGAAGGGATCTCGAGAGAGCATTGGGTCCAACCCCATGCCAAAGCAGGTTGCCAGCATCCTTACATCAGTTTCCTCCTACATTTCTCTATTTTGGAGAGATAACTAAGATGGTTTTGTATACCTTTGTGTGTATGAAAAAGGCACGTTTATACCTTTTCACTTTAACTGTGCTTTAAATGAACAGTGGACCAGGTTTCCTGGCAAGGTGGTTGATGCCCTGTGCCTGTCGGTGGTCAAGAGGAATTTGGATAAGGCATTCAATAACATTCTAACTTTTGGTTAGCCCTGAAGTGGTCAGGCAGTTGGCATAATTGATCTTTGGAGGCCCCTTCCAACTGGACTAATTCTATTCTATTCTATTCTATTCTATTCTATTCTATTCTATTCTATTCTATTCTATTCTATTCTATTTACTATCCTGTTCTATTTACTATCCTATTCTAGAGCTTCTGCTCCAAATATCTGTAACATTAAAAGCTATTCAATATAATTTGGGGGGATCTTTTGCTTTTTTTTTTTCTTTTTCACCATGTTCTTTCCCCGCTCTACTTTCTCTTCTCTTTTCTGTGCTGTCAGACATGGCTTTAAAGCTGCTGCCTAATTTATATCATGTTTTAGCACTGTCTTAAAAAAAATGGGGACAATCCTGTCTATGAGTGAGGGAAGAAGACAATTCAGGTTTGTGAAATAAGCTGAAGCTCTTCAGCAGGTGCAAGAACCCTCAGTGCTCCAAGGGGAAGTTTATGGAAAGTTGAAAGAAATTAACCTCAATTAAAAGGAATATTGATTGATAGTTACAGAGTTAAATATGATATATTGCTCAAGAAAAAAACTCTACATTAAAAGAACATTAAACTTCTGATAGAAAACATTAAAACCAAGAAATCTGCCACAGAGGGTGAAATGTAAAATTGTTTACATCTCTTTCTAATATCTAATTGTAATAGGACACAGTAAGGAATTAGTTAAGAATATCCCCTATTGAGCCTAGGAATTAGGATTCTTCAGGGTGTATTCTCATCTTGGTTTTCTGAGATTTTGTTGCTCAACAGTCATTAAATATGTTAAAATGAAAATTGAGGCCCCTTCAACTATGAATCTCTCTTCTGTGTTTTCCATTAGCTTGTACTTAGTTTCTTAGTTTTTTTTTCCCCTGAGGTAAAAGTCTTTGAAGTTCTGTAGTCAAATAATGATAGTTTAAACACTGTTATCGGTCATATAAAGAAATTACCTACTAGAAAGTAGAAACAATCATTTATATATGTGTAGGCGTGATTAGAGCCTTAGAACTTCATTTGTAATTAACATTAGCTTTCCCAATTGAACATACAGAAAAACACCAAATCCATTGCTTGCCTTCAGCAGCCTTAAAAGGTCACTTACGTTTAGCACTTCCTCATGTGGGTTAACTGATCATAGGTAACACTGTTCAGATGTTCACTTCCAGTACTTGTGAGCAGGACTGAGTTAAGCTCCATCATCTGCTGACACATTGAATTCAAGAGGAATTTGTTTTACACGGAAGTTTGCTCCTAGGTTGAAGCTAAACACAACAGGCTAGCACCTGCATAGAAAACACTGTCCTTCCCTGCAGTCTAGGATCATGCCAACCATAATTTGAGGCACTTGAAGTGATATATGTAGCTTTCAAATGTTTGGATTTCTCTTGAAATACCTATATTCACTTCTGGTAAAAAGACATTGCAGCAGGATAACCGCTGCTTCCTACTTGGAGCAGCTGCTGTTAAGAGTGGGAGCCTAGGACTCATCTCCTCCATTGGGAATCTGAGTCTTTTATTTTACTTCTGACTCTGTCTACAGCAAAGAAGAAAGAGAAGTGATAATTCCTTTGGAAAGCCACATTTCACAGCCATCTGCTAGGTGATAATACATACGTTCCCAGAGAATTAGTATAGTTGAACCCTGTTGAGTGGAATGGCACAGGTATACGCTCATTGAAGCCTTGCTACAAAAAGTGTCAGTCCTTTAAAATGTAAGCAATGTGATACTTTTTGTTCAATTTAATGTGTGGAGTTTTTTGTTTGTTTGTTTGTTTGTTTGTTTTTTAATGGTAATTTAACTTCAGAATGTCTTTTAACAGTTCTGCATTACATAGAAATATACATACATATATATATATATATATATATATATATGTGTGTCAGAGTCCTTAGCCTTTGCAGAGAGATTTCTTTAAGGCCAAAGTAATTTTTTGTAATACTTGGAATGAACCCCCATAATGAAGGAAGAGTGCATCACACAGCTGTAATAAACCTGCAAGTTGTGGAGCAGAGCACAAATGTTTACAAAATTAGAGTAGGACTAAGTGAACCTCACTAAATTGAGAATTGTATTCTTTGTGATGATCTTAATTTAAGAATTTTTGAAACTGAAGAATCTGAACAGAGAGACTATCTAAAGGCAAAAGCAAGTGTTCTGTTCCTTCTTTTCAGTGTGGTTGATGAAACTGGAATTCAAAAGAGGCCATGTGTGGCCATGACAGATTTGGAATTAAGTTGGTGTGTATGGAGGACAGAAATAAGGATTATTTGAAAGTGGTTGGTGGAAAGCTGTGGAAAAATCACCTTTCCCTGTGTGTTGGAAAAACATGAGGGGCTAATAATGGTTTTCAGTTGCTACTGTTCATCATCTGTCTCCTGGTAAGCACTTAAATATTGCAAGGTTGATGAACGTTGGCTTTATGATACTACTGAATACACTGAACAAGAAGACAGGCCGTTTGTGACTGTCAACCAGTCAGGGATGGCTGTGCTAGAAAACTGAAAACTTTCATCAGAGTCCAGGTGCGTATGCTTTGTCTGTGATGCCAGATCAGTGTCATGTTAGATGGATTATTTATTCACTGTGTTCTTGCAGCTGGCGTTTAAAGTGCCAACAGTGACATCTCCAAGACAGAAAGGAATGAAGGAGGGAAGGGCCATCCGTGAGGTGGAAGGTGCAGGGTGAAAGAGATGAATTTGCAGGTTAATGGAGTGGTTCATATTTACTTTACTGTATCGGGACTACAAAAAAAAAAAAAAAGTTTGAGGATCTCATGAAAAGACTGCTGTATGATGTGTATACTTAATTTAATTTCCCATGATTTCAGTTGAAGGAAATCTGAGACTTAGTTATTTAGATAGTAGAGTACTCAGTATACAGCTGTTGTCTAAAGTCATAGATTAAAACTGGCTGTTGTAAGAAAAAAGTATGTTTAAAGTGAAGTAATATATCATTAGACATGCTGAGACTTTGATCAGTGATTTGAGACATATATAGCATTGTACTTATAAAAGAAATATTGTAATATGTTAAATTTCCCTCAAAAAAGACTTAATTCTTGAAAACTATATCTGGATAATCTTACACCTGTAAAATTAAGGGATTGAACAACTATGCATATCTGTGGGGATAAGGATTACGCAGATGTTTTTCAGAATAGGGATAATTTTTTCTGCCAGCAGCTACCATATGTATAATTGCTAAAGCACAGCTATTTGACTAACTGTCCAATTTCATGTGCTATGTGAATGTATATGCAATCAAACTTGTGTACATAGCTCCCATAGCTTTACCATTAATGTACATACTTTTGTTTTCAATTGAAAAAACAAATGTTGAGAGGCTAAGAGTTCATAGAGTATTAACTGAAAATAAAATTGACTTAGTTCTCTTAGATAGACTAGAGGAACATTCTGTGCTGTGTCTTTGTTTTCTATAGGCAAAAATAAAATCCGCAAACCCATTGGAGTTTTAAATACAATATAAATGTCATGCATAATCATAACAAGTATGCAAAATGTTTTAAAACATTTGTATTGTATGGAAGCAATTACTGGCACCAAATGCATCACACACCCCTCATATGGGCTAAGGCCAGAAGAAATGAAGGTTTCTAAACAAAATTACTTTGTGTGGGTGGGAAGAGAGCGAGTTTTAACTTTTATTAGGAAGCAACATTCAGCCATATTTTAATGCCAATCACATACTCTGTTACTCAAATAAATACTCAAAAATATTGCTGCATATTAGTGTTATGTTACTTTTTCTAGTCATTTTCTGTCGCAAGTCTTCCAAGGAAGATCCTTGCGTTTTCATAGTAGAAGACCCTAAGGTGTGATATGTACAAATAAGAATCTAGCTTACAGCAGGAAGTTATTTCTCCATTTGCTGTGCGACCAGTTTTGTGATTGCTGAGATAGAATATAACATTTTTTTCTCAGTATGTTAATTTTACTTAAAACAAACCAACGCTGCCACCCATGCTTCCTTTTTGTATCTGTAAGTTACCGTGATCACTTCGCCAGGTGCTTTGTCCATGAATGGTGTGTTTGTGACTCTGGATGTTAAGAGCAATCTCTGTAACCCTGCTTTGTGAAATTGGTGAAACTACCTGTAACACACAGTTTGTACGCATGGCATAGAAACAAATTGTTCATCTTGTGTTTTACAGGTAGATGCTTATTTTTATTCAAAGAAATAGGTTCTCACTTGTTAGTGGCTTTTTTTTTTCCTTGCATAGCTCCTTTGTCCTCTGTAAGCTTTTGATGTTCGCCATGTTAAAGAGAGTCCTTTTTAACCCCTTGAGAAGTCTGAAGAACTTGTGTGCATAAATTATGGCCATTTTTTCCTTCATGCCAAATACTCTGATAAAGGACATAGCCTTTTCTGACACTTTATCTCTACTTAAAGGGAGACTCTCTCTCTCCTTATATCCTGTGCTGTTAGTGATGACGATTGTGCTATTTCATTTCACACAGGAGGAAAGCCTCAGGAGTCGAATATAGAACATTTCAAAGTTGGAGGAGTCTCTTCACCAATACCTGCAGCCCCTTCTTAAAGTTGGAACATCACTTCTCTGAGGAAATACTTTCTCAGGGTCTTACCTGCTGCAACTTGTCGCAGTGAAATATTGGCATTTGGGGGTTTCCCCCAAGAGACTGTAATGCTCTTGCTTTCATGGATATGCACATGAATAGTTATGCTGCCACTTTGTTAAAAAGTGTGGTTAAGTGTGTGGTATGTACTGTATGAAGCTACATACCACCTGAATTCTGAATAAGGGAGAATACTTTCTTTGCAGAAGCTTAAGAGACATTGTTTGGTATTTGCCTCATGATGTTTCATGTGGCAATGCAAGTCTTGATGTCACTCTCACAATTTTTGAAAATCAGCAATTAGAAATTCATGGGTAACATCGTATACTTTGGTCCATAGGACAGGAGAACAACATTTCTGAATACTTCTACTTCAATAATAGTATCTTTGAAGGGGCAGAGGAACTTCTGGGGGATAATGCAGCAGATGTCATAATCCTCATACAGTGGTAGGGACAGATACAAGCAACATGGTTGGAAAGTTTTGAATATAATAGGCTTGGGATTATGGTTTATGCAGCTGTGTAGAAACTGGAAAGCTGAAAGGAGGGTAGAGAAGCCGATGAATGAAGTAGTAGTTAGGACATGAGGTGCAAAGAAGAGATTGGGATCATATTATTTTACACTAAAATAAGGCATACATTTCACTATTTATATGTGTATGTGCATTAGGAATTTATCTGTGGATTATAGTGTCATACTTCAGACTACACTTCTGTGGGTTTTATGATCATCAGAATCCCTTGATGAAATTATGAGCCTGTAATTTAGTTACCTATCTCAAATTATCAGAAAGAATACAGAACAGTGTGGATAAAACAAAGAGTGTAGCCATAGTCCTGCCCCCTCAAAATTCCTTCTGAGCTTCAGGGTGAATTCCAGTTAATAAAAAAAGACACTCCCTTTTGGCTGGAAAAGAGAAATTTTAACAGGAGCGACTCTGTGTGTGTGTCATACTGTTTGGGTACCTGTATACACACACACACAGATAGACACACGCACGTAGTGGTTAGGCAGATACTGGATAAATGCCTTTGAAAATGCCTGTTAGGCAGGTGTGATAACCCAACTGTGCATCCAGTAGGGTAAAATACTCATTCTTAATATTCTTAAAATAATATTTGTCACTTGCACAAGTCATTTGCATTTATAAAGTCATTTTTGAATGTAAATCTTTGCTGTATCCCTATTAGGTAGCTGAAGCATAATTCCCACTTTATACAGTTTAAAGTCACATCCTCAGAAGTGACTTGTAAATTTGGTTTCCTGATTTAGGACCTGTCAGGCTCTGATTACTGTAACCATTCACAGCTGTGACAGAAGTCAACTGGAACAGCAAATCAGTACCTATGAACATTAAATCAGGCTCCCCAAAAATGAACCTCTGTAGCAGAGACTGTATATTTTTCTCTGTGGAAAGGTTGTATGATATGCCATTAAATTGGTCTGGATTAGACTGCAGCACTGTTTATTTCTTGGTTTGCTGCTTAATCCACTACAAAAGGTACCTCACTAAATTTTTTTTCCATTCCTTCCATGCATACCCATAATGTTCAGGCGTGTTCTTACTGTCTACAAACCATTTTAATTGCGTGCAGTTTCATGATCATGTTATGGCAAGTGTGGTTGGATTTGGAGTTATAGTATGGCTTTTCTTCCGTGCTCACTTAAGAGGGAGCGCCCATGGCAACTTTGTCTGTGAATGAAGCAGAAATTTGCTAGTTAAACAGTTTTGCTTCCTATATGATTCATCAATTCATTTTTGAGGTAGTAGGGCAGTATGGTAGTTGAGTGTACAGTATGTATTGGGGATAAATAAATTTTATACTGGAAGTACTATTATACATCAGCATGCAAAATGTTACTTCTGTGTCGGCTTCCTCGGGTAAAAGTAAAATCTGGACCAGACTACAAATGATAGTGAAGTAATTGTAATAGTCTGTCTTTTTTTTTGGAGTCAGCTAGTTCAGATTTTAATGTTAATGCCATGCTTCCCTTTAGCATTCATAAAGATAAGAAGAAAGGTGTATGTAAAATCAAAGGACTTTTGGTTTAGCTTCGCAAAATTTGTCACCTCATTTGAGAAACTTTTTAAAATATTCATGAAAATCATTTTTATTCTTCTTTTGAGTTAATACGTTTTTATGTCTGAGCTGGTAAATTTTCCAGCAACCATCATAAGCTGACATTGTATTACTGTGTCCAATTTGTACATGGTTGTTGGTTGTGGTGCAGTCTTCCTATATTACCTATTTATCATGTCTTTGGAGTGAATTTTGTAAGTTCAGTTAATCAGGTGAATCATAGCGCTTAGTGTATTTCTCTCTTTGATAAGCCTTTGTCATTCCTACTTTATAATTGACTCCTAAGCAGTCTCTCCACTAACTGCAAGGTTCACTTCGTTCAGCTAAAGAAAATGAGACAAGAAAAGGTAGAGGAAACTTCCATTTCATGATTGAAAGTTTTATAAATAGGTTTTATATAGACTCATATGTATATTTAAAAAGCTCAGCCAAATGATGACTTTGACAAAGATTTAACAAACCAGGAGTGTGAAGTGTTCTGTAGGCTAACAGTTTTAATGGGTTTATCTTAGGCAGTTCTTCAGTTGTGAAAGTGTCAGTTAATAATTTACCCATCCCAAGGGGCAGTAGAAGCAATCACACTCTGCAGCGAGGTACTTTTGGGCCTGTCGCTGTGCTGCAGCTCATCTTGACTATAGAAATGCGCCATTGGATGCGACATCAGCACTGTGTCTGCTCTTTGACAAATGAAGTCTTGTAAGAGCTAAATAAGGCATGGGAAGTTTTGGAACGAGCAAATAGCTCTTCAGCTGATTTCTGCAGTAATGGATTACAGTAAATGTCCATCTGCTGCACATCAGAAGGAACACAGGTTAAGATGAAACGATTTTTTTTTTTTTTCTGTAAAAAACACCTGAAACTTGGAAAATGTTTCTAAAAATCCAGTGCTACAGTTAGCAATGTTTGCTTGGTATTTGGAATGTAAATGTTCTGCTCTGATGATACATTGCAAGAGCAGGAGTTTTCTACCAGAAATGTGAACGTTTAACATAAAAAAGACCTGAAATATAGTGCTTTTACCATCACCCTTTACCATGCAATTTGTTCAGATGCAGTTGTTAACATGAAATCGGAGTAGATTAAGCGCTATTTATGTGAATTTTATTCCTGCATTTACTTGTTGAATTATACTGTACTACCAGGATGGTAAGTTTTGTAATTCATTTTCCACTGTATGAAGAATGTTTCTCCACAAATATTCACTTTTGCATGCATATTTTTTATTAGACATTATGCCATTCTAAAGATTTACTGTTATTTAATAATGATTTATTATAGTAATTTATTCTGCCAGCTGTGGCACATTTTTACTGGAATTTGTAAATCAAATGTATATTGAAATCACTAGAAACATGCATTTCAGATTCTAATGAAATGTACTCCAAAATTGTTTTTAGAAGTGGGCAGCTATGTGAATGAACTGCAACGTGCAGTTTCTAGTGTTATATATAAGCTTTTCCTCCACCTATTTTATTTACTTGCCAGTCTCTGATGTTTTACTTGTTAGAGGATTAGTGAATCTTGATGCTACTGTGTGAAACAAACAGCAACAAAACTGTAAAGCCATTGACTTTGTCCTCCAAGGCATCAGTATCAAATCATGCACTTGACCTGCAGTGATCAAGTCACGTTCAGGATTAGGAAGACAACCTGACAGCAGTTTCAGTGTGCTTCTAATTGCTGTCTCTATGTTGTGATAGAAAGTACATGTCTTGAATTTAGTGAGTCGTAAGAGACAGCGAGTGAAATTAGTATCTGAGGTGGTTGAAAAACATGTGTGCGCTCAGGAGAGGGGAGGACACCAACAGTATTTTTACAGTTTTTGTAAAACTTTTATATATTTTTTCAATAATATTGTTTCATTTGCAGGCTAACTATGAACTCTACATTTAGTTCATTTTAAAGTTCTGGTGAAGCATCACACCAGTAATTCTCTTTTAAATTTGTAGTCTGATACCTGATATTCTTGGCTCTTTGAAAATTTGGCATGAACTATGGGTGTGAAGTACTCTTTAAAATTCCAGCTCTATGTATCAGTTTCCCAATAGTAAAAATCAAAATGAGATACTTCCTTTCTTCTATCTTTTGTCTCTCTTGATTATTCAGGCTATAAACCTTTCTACACAGGAACTCTGTCTTCCTTTTATTTGTATGACACCCAGCACAGCTGGAGGAGGGAGATGGGCTGAGCTTGGTTTTAAGTCTTCTAGACTTTTTTTTAATACAAATAGGGTGCATCTAACAGCAATGAAGCTCTCTTTCAATTCCCGTGCAAATAATCCTGAGAGAAGTTGTCTTTAGTGAAAATTCAAAATATTTTATTTTCTTAAAGGGATTTCTACTCAAGAGCAAGTATGAAATATAAACTTCTAACTATAAGAAACAATGGCATAGCCAAGAAATTAGTGATGCAAGATTCTGTGGGTTTGGTTCTGATCTGAAAAACAAAGCATCTGTTGCTACATACCTTGTGAAAATCAGCTGCTGTGCATGTGTACACAAGTATATGATCCCAACTTGCCAGATAAGCAGCAATGCTTTCTTTTTTATCAAAGATCAGAAATAAACTTTAAGTCTCAAGTGGGCTTAACACAATGTGTTAGGATACTGAAAGATTACTTTATTAATTTTTGTGAGTTTGATCTCTTCATGGCGATAACTAAAACTGTCATGACAGCAGTCAAAAAAGAGAGAAAGGATGGGAAGTATAGCATTTCTAAATGAATGTCTGGGGATTTTAATTACTCTTTCTGAAATCATGAGTGTGTTCGGGGAAAAAAATAAAAAGGAGAAAAGTCAACTTAAGTAAAGTCACTTAAAAAAATAATCAGGTATAAGACGTAGTGGTAAGTCACTGATTGAGAAAAGTGCAGAAATAGATTCCCATTTCATGTATAGGTATGGGATTTGATAGTGTGATTGGGACTAAAGTCCCTCTGATAGGGAGTTGATAGTGTGATTGCAGGAACATGCACATCAATATAGAAATTGTGATTTCAAGGTTCATTTCTTAAATAATTTTTTAAAAAATTACATATTTTTGTAGGAACTTTACATTATCTGTCAGGAAACAGATGATGTTTTCTTTGATGCTTTCTGGGCGTTCTTGTCACCTCAATTGCATTTGTACGGTTAGCTGTTAAGTCAAGTGTATGACATTATATAGTCTTCCATGTGTTTACATTGATGCTTATCCTGTATTCCTTTTGAAAAGTGACCTGCAAAGCAAATAAGCCTGCTTGTGCCCTGATTTTGCTTGGCTTGGCAGGTTTTTAGTTTTTTCTCATTTCTTCTTGCATTAATCTTGAATGTGAGAAGGGAGTAGAAATATAGCAAAAGTTTTCATTGTTAAAATTTCTACACTGCTTTACTCTTTTAGTCTCTTTGATTTAAAACTCACTGAGATTTTTCTTTTTTAGAAGGGTCAATCCTAGAGGATCAGTCTTCTAGCAAAAGAGAAAAAAGGCAATTTTTTGTATTTTTAAGTCAGAATTTTTCACTCCATCAGAATGTGCTCCTAAGACAAATTTCATCTTTTAAGCAAAATAAGTCATACTTTCTTTTTTGCAGTTTTACTTAAGATGCTATTTTTTTGCTCCTAATACAACTTCAGTGAGACAAAAAAATATATTTTAGTAGGTTGAAAATCCATACTCATCAGGTTTTGCTTTAGTTTATTGTTTTAATATCAGAGTGGAGGGTGGTATGCTTTTGTGCTGCTTTAAACTTGTTGATCTGGGTATTACCTTTTTAGAAATGGTTATCGGTAGCCCATCAGCCGTTAAAATTTCAAAAGCTTTTTTTTAAAAGCTTTGGACAAAAAAAAAGCATTGACCACCAAAATTCTCCCAGGTTATTTCCTACTTACAAATATCCTTTAGTTTCCTAAAGTGTTTTTGTTGTTGTTGTTGTTATGATTGACTTTTAACCTGATCACAGGTATCGTGGAAGTGAGCTGGATGAAGGAGAATTGATGGGTACCATACTACAATTATCCTGCACAGTTAATGGCTGTCTGTGTACTTCTGTCTTTAGCATCCAACAGCTGTTTAAACTTAAACTAAT
The DNA here is from genome assembly GCF_964211835.1 of Anser anser. Classification (NCBI taxonomy): domain Eukaryota; kingdom Metazoa; phylum Chordata; class Aves; order Anseriformes; family Anatidae; genus Anser; species Anser anser. The sequence goes on from NC_139723.1 coordinate 52,474,728, forward strand.
GTTTGTAATGGTTTGCTCAGCTTTGCTAATCTCAGTGGAAACTGAAACAGTCAGACTGATGTTGGGGAGGGGAGGGAGAGTGGGTTTAACTGCTATCATCCTGAGGGAGGTTGGTGGGTATCACTGGTGTTCTGCCATTCTGTAGCATTTCCTTGCCCTGTGTCTTCCTCCTCCCTCAGAACGTATGAATAAATGAAGGTGAATGCTCTTTGAGGGCAGGCTTTCTTCACCTCGCTTCACCCATCTGTTTGAGAAATTAGTTGATTTAGTGTCCTTTCTTCACATTTTCCAAGTAACCATGTTGTTTAGGGAACTATTGCTCCTTGCTGTGATTGGACTTTGCCTATGTTTCCTAGATGTATTTGGCACAAAGAAGAAAGAATTCTCTTGAAAAATTAGCAAGTTTTTAAAGGGACATTCATGTACCACACAAATTCTTGCAAGTCCTGTTTTCAGATTAAAAGCAGTAAGAAAAATAATTTAATCTCAAGTGGTAAAATGCTTGTGTCCAAAAGCTGCAGCTCCTGATTTGTATGTAGTACAAAAAAAAGGCTGAAACATCCACATACCAGGGACAAAAAGGAAAAACAAACAGAGTCTTTTGTTCTAGGATCCATTACTACAGAGTGAGAGATCTTAAATCTTTCAGGTCAAAGTATCTTGGAAGTACCTGCTTTTCCTTGTCTGGCTTCAGAGGGGTCTAACAATTGTCCTGAAAAGGAAGGGAGATATTTTAGTAGATGGGGGGATGTGTTAATACGTATCCATCATATATGTAATAAAGCTTCTGATAGTCTTGAAGGTGTATGTGCACCTGTGTATGTGTTATGTGAAGGTGTGATGAAGGTGTAGCAGAATGGTGGCAAAAAATGTCTTCATGCTTTATAGATGCAGGCCAAAGAGGAGCATCCTACATATAAGGGCATAAGTAACAACAGTATTATCTGAAACACCCTTGACTCCCATTTTCTCCCATCCTTCAACAACCCCTGACCCCCATCCATGGCCTGTCCATAACAAATAGACTTGTAGATGCTTCCTTGGTGTCAGCCTTGTAAGTCTGTTGCAATTAGTGTAAAAACAAAATGTTTATAAATAGCACTTTTAAGTTCCTTGTGAGTCAGTGCACCCAAAGTAGGCAGTGTGTGAAAGTCAAGGTAGGAACTTTCTTTTAGAGCATGTTTGCCCCTTTCCCCCCAATATTCGGTCTCTTTCTTCAATTGTGTGAATGGAGAAAACCTTCAATTTCAGGTCTGGCTCCTAAAGAAAACCAGTGTGGTTCATTTGTGGGCTGGGAATAGGGATTTGAATTGGCATAGACTTGTGGGTGCTTTGGGGCTGGAGCGCACACAACTGTGGGTTCCAGATGCTTGCTATCCTGTATTAATGTGGCCTGTCTGTGAAACCATGGCATCCGCAATACTACACAAAGGTCCACGCCTGTGGTGGTTTGGGAACTACTCCCAGAGTAGAAATTTCAGTTTTTAAGGAGAGTTACAAAAAAAATAAATAAAGACATCCAGCTCAGAAGGGCGGAAACAATATGAAATTCTTGTTAAGAGTTTCATTTTAACAGAGATTCAGATATTTTTTATAAATGAGAATTTTAGACTCTCCATCATTTTGGTGTTTTGAAGATGAAACAAAGAAATAACAAACTTATTTGTCCTGTACCATCTTAATTTTGTAGGAGCTCAACCTGTTCGTTTGTCCTACCTTGCTGGCATAAACCACATGCAAGTATCATAGAAAAGTGCTTTCAGTGTTTATAGGCAGTTAATGTCTCTTTATCCACTATGGGAGCAACACAGGGAACACCTTCTCCATGAGGTAGAAAAGAGAAGCATATATCCTGACTGTTTTCCAAATGTGCTGAACATTCTCAGATGTCATTGTCTTTAAGAACGGCATGTTTCCCACAACTTTTGAAAACCAGGCTAACTCATTATTTATATTCCTGAAAGTGTGAATGAATTCCTAATATTAAGAATATATATTTTTTTAAGAATATTTTTTTCATTTTAAGCTGAAGTCACTTGCTAAAAAATTCAACCAAACTCTTGCATATTAAATTTAAAAGAAAAGGAAGTATTTTTAGTTCACTTTTTATCATAAGCCCTGTCCCTGCAATCTTGTGATTTAATAAAGAAATGTCTTTGTATAGTATCTTTCACACAAACTTTATCTCCAAAACACTGTGCAGAGTTAATAAAATTAAAAAGTTTTTTTTTATTTTTATTTTTTTTATTTTTACTAGAAGTTAAGAGACATAGTCATGAGAACAGAGACATATTGTTTCCAGATGAAGGCTGAAAATAGATGGAGAATGAGGGAGAGAAATGCAGCAGGGTGGTTCCAGATGGCAGGCATTGCAGAGAAGATTCTTGCAGCCATGTTGGCCAGAGCATACAAAAGGACAGAAAAGAAGCATGATGCCAAGCAGAGGAAGCTGAATTATAAAATAACAAAAGTAATGTAGTAAATATTTGTTAAAAAAAATTTTGAAAGTGAGAAGTGTCCTTTTTTTTCTTAAGTGAGTGGAGAGCCAGATTTGTTTGTGTGGAATAAGAGTATTTCAGTTGAAAAGTTGTTGTAAAAATTGAATTTTACTGATGCTCTGTACTCAGCAGGTGAGCAGGTATCTTATCTTTTGTATGTTTTCAAACAAAATGGTAGCCTGTAAGTATTTAAAAGTTTATTGAGTCTTATTGCACTTCTGAGTATCTTATAAATTATTTAATTGTCTGATGGATATGTGGCTACCTAACTATAGGGCATGAAATATGCACTGTTCCTCTAATACACTGGAGGGAGACCTGTTTATAAAGTATTTAGTATTGGTTTTATAATGCATTGTTGTCAACAGGAGACCACGAAGCTCAAAGATCAATCTCGTTTTGGCCCACAGTATTAATGCTGCTTTATGAAACTCTGTGACAGGTCACTTAGACAACAGCTCTTAATGAAAGGACTTTGTGCCAGTGTGTGGTCGTGTGACTGTCTGTTAGTAAGGCATACTTTAGTTGCTGCCAAGGCTGCAGATGAATCTTCGTCCAAGTCCCTGAGGTGACTTTGTGGCCGCTGCTGCTGCTGCTGGCCAGGTGATGGAGCTCATCATTTCCCCTGTCCTCTAGAGAGAAGTGAGACAGAGGCTGCAGAGATCTTGCTAATGCAGCTTTTGCTAATTGTCCAGAGAGCTAGTAGGACACTGGGCAGTTCAGGCAATTCTGTGTGCTGTGAGTGAGTCAGTAATTAGAAAAACATAGCTGCTCTTAATTCAGTCTTGCATTTGTGCATGAAGTGTCTTTTCAGCCATCTAAAATTCAGCTGTTCTATTAAAAAAAAAAAAAATAGATTTTTAGGTCAGTTTACGTATTTAATTATGACAGACTTATGTTTTAGACACCAAATAATTGTACCAGTATTTGGCACAATATATTGTATTATCAAATAATTAGATCATAGGCTTAGCTAGCCTAGACTTAAACCCTTTAGGCTGTTGTGGGATCCAAAGTCATTGCTTGTTACATAGACAGTTTACTAAAAGGATGAGAATAATAAAATTAACTACCAGAGGATGAATTGCTTTGTAATTTGTAAAAGTCTTGTGCAAAACTACTGTTCAGCAGACAGTTTCCAAAATTTTAGGATATTTTTTCAGAAATTAACAGTAAAACTTGCTAAATTTAATAATATGTTAAAAATAAAAACCAAGCTTAACCCCAGATAATCAATAGCTGAAAGATGTGGTAATATGGTAGTGCACCTGTATAACAGTATGGTGATAATCCATGGATGTACAGGTGTGTTGTTTTTTTTTGATTAAAGTATTTGAATTCTCTTTTTCAATTACTTACCTAGTTTTGGTTGTTGTGGTGTTAGTTTAGCAGTTGCTGTGAGCTTTCAACTATTTCTGTTGAATCATAAACATCTCTCAGCAGACACAACTGATTTTGGAATACTTTATTTCAAAAATGAAATACATTTATCTTTATATTATGCATCTTCCTTTATTATATGGCACGTCAGGTACCCCCTAACCTTTTTAATTCCTTGTAAATCACAACACAATGCTTGAATCATATTATTATTTCAGGGTTGGACCGTACGGACATTTCATTAGATACACAGTCTAATCTCTAATCAAAGTTTCTTGGAGTAATCTGGAACTTGCTGTATCTGCTGAGCTTTGAATCAGAATCTAATACCTTAACATGGTGATATTTTACATTTTGGTATAAAGAATTCAGTCAGAATAGATAGGTTGTTTTTGTTTTAAGTCAAAAGATACACTGATGCAAATACAGATATGGAGACTGGATGTGAAACCACTACAAGCCACCCTGATTACCTACCTGCAAATTAAGGGGTTTTGAACACATTTTCAGTAGGCACGTAAAACCCTCTCAAGAAGAGCATGAACCTTTTAGTTTAGTATATTATCCAAATTTGTATGGTGGTTGTTACTAGCTAAATGCCATGCTGATGTGTAGAATACATTTGAAAAAGCAAGTAGTTACTTAGAAAATTTGATGGGTACAATCAAAAAAAATCTATTAGTTGGTTTTAGATTGTGTGTTTTTACAAGGTTTTCATTGTTACCTGTTTTTACAACTATCTAGTCCCTCCATTTCACATGCATTTTGTCATTTATGTATGTATACCATTGGTAATCGTTATTCTTTTTTTCTCTCTGCTTCATTTGTGTACTCTGTTGTTGAACTGGAAAATTTGTAAAGTTAACATCGCTCTCTTACAAGGCAGGTCAAGAAATATAGATGTAATTTCCCCTTAAAGGAGTTTCAGGTGACCATATTGGTTTGTTTAAATAACAAACTAAAACCATACAACAAACCAAAACAACAAAGCAGAAGTATATATTGTTCAATGCCTACCGCTGATAAGAACCTTAATTTGTGTAATATCCTCCATGTTCATCCCCCAAACCTGGAACTGTGCACTGATGCCAACATTCACACTGTGATCATGTTAAATACTTAAGGATAGCATATATGGATGGCATTGGCATGTCTCTATGCTTACTTTTTCTATATTTGATTATTCTATTGTTTCTGTAACTTGTTAAAACATAATGGCTGAGTGACAAAATCCTAATGATTTTTATCTGCAGGTCACAGTTTTCACCTTTATTCTTGCTAGTGTTCTGTCACACAGAGCAGTCTGTGTAAGGGTTTTGTGGTATGGGTTGCTGATACCTAGTTTGGCAAGGATGTGATTAGGATCGGTTACAGTGTGACAGCTTGCTGGGAACTGAAGCTTTCGTAACAGGAATGTACAATTTTAGGCTTAAAATCAAAAGTCTTCATTGAGGATAAAGGTCCCGTCATGTCATACATCATGATGTGTGTTATGAAAGAAATTAAATATCTGACCAAAAAAAAAAAAAGTACAAATGACTAACTTAGAGCAGGCAAGGTTTGAAAATGTGATTTAAATACAATTTGTAAATACAGATAAAAACTCTGCTGATATTGAAAAGTTCTGCAGTGCTTTGGTTATCTGAAAGTGTGGATACAGGACACTTGACCTGAAGATTCTTCCTAAAAATTAGATTAAAAAATAGATTTGGCACTTCTAGAACCTGTGTGAATTCGGCATGCACATCAAAGTGAAAAACAGATTCCTAAATGCACAATACTGTTGATAAGAGAGAGAAGAAGGATTCAGCAAGGACATTTGGAACACAGGGGGCTAAAAAGTATTTAGTCTCATTGTTGCAAGATGACATAATCAGTTAGTCCTATACATTTTGGTTAAAAGTCAGAAGTTACCTATTAAAACTTATACAAAAAATGTTTTACAAAGTAAGGATGACAGGTTTCAGAGAAAATACAGTGCTGCCAATTTTTTTTTTTTCTTTAGGATATGGAAATTTGGGTGGATTATCTGTTCAGAGGAGGTTTCCTTTATTAATTCTCCCCCCTCCACCCCCTTTTTTTCATTTTAGACATCTGTTAACATTTCATAGAGTCTAACAGATGTTGCAGAGCGAGTCCCTTACGTAATTCTTAGGGAGAAGGGGATGATAAAGAATGACATTTCCACAGTAGAATCACCACCTCTCTGAATATGACCATCATGACTGCTTTGCATAATTTTCAAGTATGAGATTATATTCCTGATAGGACAAAATTCACAACTTTGTTGCTATCTATGGATAAAGTGGAAGCATGATTGTTACGGTCTCTGCTCACATGTTGTAATGACAAGTAGAGAGAAGAATACTCTCTTACTTGGTGAATTATATACTTTTTTTGAAGCAGTATCAAATATTCCATTACAAAATGCCTTTAAAACAACCCAATTATATAAGCTTGGTTATTTCAACACAAGCAAGGGCTGATTGTCATGCGATGTGGAGGACCATTTTTATTATTTTGGTAAGAACAGGGACAGTTTTGTCCTGACGAGCTATTAGATGAATACCAGAGTGTGTCACATGAAAAACCACTGATCTTTAACCCAGCTATCTACTTAACCCAGCCTAGAAATGAATAGTGAATAAGGGAAGAGCAAAGGCCAGTTTACTGTCATTACAAATTACAGAAACTGTTAACATCTGCAGCAAAATGAACTCTAGGAATTACAGGTACTACACAGTAAGTGAGTTGAGGATACAGAGATTTAGGAAAACTGTGTATACAGATATGAGGTCACCTATTGTGTACAGCATACATACATCTTTACAGTTGAAAACTGTAACATTTGCATGAAAAGACGTAAAGATCTTCTGAATCTTTTCCCAGTACCTTTAATAAATACTTGGAATGAACACCAAATATAAGTTGAAGTCCTTTAAAATAATCAATTTACAGTTATCATTAAAAAGAAATTTAAATTCTAAATCGACAGAAATAATAAATAAATCTGGGCTCACAGTTTTTATCTTTTTTTTTTTTTTTTTTTTTTTCCCCAGGGGTAGTCTGGGGGACACTGCTGCATGTACAGTTAATATAAACATTTATACTGAACTCCTAGATGTTAGAAAAACAAATACTGTAAAGATCAGTAACATTTTAAAATTATCAGTTATGGGAATTAATGCTTACAGGAAAACACCATTCTTTCTTGCCCTGCTAGTAGAATTGCATTGTCTCCCTACAGTCTTGTTAGCTCATACTAACTGAAATGCAAATTCTTTCCAACTAATTGGACCTTGTTGAACGTACATGTACAGTACATAGTTATATGCATGTAGATTTTTTTTTTCCTAAATTCCTCTGTAATTATTTTCTTGATTAATATCTAAAGCAGAGACGTGGAACAAAAATCTCTTTAAAGAGTTTACATATTATTGAACATTAAAAAGATAGTAACTGTTGCATGTTTTAACAACTTAATTAATAATACAGAATAATTGGAACTAAAAGAAGAGAATATTTTTTCAATGTTTAGTCATTTTGAACTATTTGTATTAACCCTTTGACCGAACTAATTAACACTTAAAGGAACATAATGATGGAATTTAGAAAAAAAATATGATGCATTTACATTATTTAGCACATTCTTCAGAATAGGTTTTCCTATTGGAATTACCTGGACTTTCTGTAATCACCTTTCCCATCCCTTTGTGCATTTCTGTATTGCTAGTTTTAAGAG
>NC_139723.1:52487347-52520661 GCF_964211835.1 Anser anser
GACTGATAATAAATGAAATATTGTTTTAACCAAAAGAGGAGTTAGTAAATGATTTGTATATTTATGTTAGACTTTTATTTAATGTTGGACATAAGATGAATGAACTCAGTTACCTGAGAGGCGTTCTACTGTAAGAAAAGAGAGAAAGTAATTAGGCTTTTATAGTTTACAGTAACAAAGCATGCCTGAATGCTGGCCATAAAACAGTTACTTAATTTAAAAACAAAAAATAATACAAAAAAAAAAAAAAAGACCAAAACCCTTTAAAGCCAAGAAAGGCTCCAAAGCAGATAGTTAATAACCAATAGCGGTTGTCTGTGGAAGACAATTTAAGCAGTATAGCTCAGGACAGGATAAAGGCATTTGAATAGGAAATATTTTGATATATCCTGTAGAGGGACCCTGATTACTGCTGATACAGTACGCTGGTATAGAATGTAATCAACATAAGGCAAATAAGCAACTCTGTTCAATTTCCCATTCTTGAAAGTAAAAAAGTTCATTTCCTGGTAGAGGTCCACATTTCAAAAACACTGCTTGGCACTAGGAAGTTTGAACTGCTACTGCACTGCTTACAAGGCTTATCAGCTGTACACATGCCTATGATACATAACGTATTTGGTTATATTGATATTGAGCAACAGCATGGAAAACAGTTATTCAAATTACCTGCTGTATTCTTTTAGTAAGAAGTGAGATAATTTTTTTTTGGGGTGGAGAAAAGATTCTTTCCATTTCAGCCACAAAAGAGTTAACAAAACTAGATCCAGATAACGATCAATTGATAAATGACGATTGAACCACATAGATAGTATTAGATTGCTTCTTTAGTATTATACCTTTCTCAACAGATTTAGCATCTGTGGTCCCTGGAATACTAGAAAATGTTCAACTCTGACAAAGAAAGGAAACAAAACTAAATAAAGACCATCACTATATGTTGGGGGTGGGGGGGGTGGGGGGTCAGACAAGTAGCTCATTAGACCAAGCCAAACATTTATGCACGTAAGCTAGGCTGTTTGGTTTTTGTTCTCTTCTTTGAAATAATATTTTAAATGTGCTAATTCTTCAGATTTAACTGGATTTTGTACAATACTGAACATGCATGGTCGTCCTGTATTCTGTATGAAAGAGGAGAAGTAATGTACTAAATGACTAAACGTGTGGTAGGTGCTGCATCAGTGTGTATCCGTCCACTGGAATACACAGTAGCACTGCAAAGGTGGTAATGTCGAACAGATTTATTTCTTAAAAATCTGTACTTAATGTGTTTGCGTACTGTGTTAATCTCCTTGTCATATTTTGTTTGTTTGTTTATCATGTGCTAAACATATTCAGTCCAAATATGCTTTCATCATGCTCTTAAGAGGAGGGTAAGTTATTTTGCTGTACGCATTTCTCTCCTCTTTAAGGGTAATATTTTGTCTTATATTTCTGATTTGTGAAGGCTGTTATAACCTTCTAGCTCACACAGGCAATAAGCACAGACTATGTGCAAGTGCAGCTGCAAATTTGTGTCTAAGTGCCAATGTTTCTTTCTAACTCACTAAAATTTTGAGTATTGATTTCTATTGCCTATTTTCATCTATTTGCTAATTAATTATTTTCAATCCATCTTCTGGAAATGTAAGTATTTTTAAAATTTTTCCTATGTTTTAAGAAAAATTGTTTTCATGATTAAAAATAACATGATGTTATTAAATGTACATAACTTGCAAGCAAAGTTTGGCATGGTTTGAAAGAACTGTTTAATGAAACTTTTCCAGCTACACATAGTAATGCTAGAGACATTTCTTTTTTAAAGTTCTAAGTATAATGCTGGCTTTCTACATGTTTTTTTAGAAGCAAACAAACCTCGAGCCCCATCAATTTTCCTTGGAGTTGTAATTTAATCTCAGGCAGGTTTTTAGTACAAAGATTGGAGCATGGCAAGAAGAATGATTTAGAACAAAACAAAACCATGCGATCACTCCCTCCTCTTACCTCTCAACTCACGCTGCACAGCTATTTGCATACTATAGGAATGAATAACTTTTTTCAGAATAAAAGGAACCTACTTCATCTTGACAAGGAAGTGTGCGTGTCTTAGAAAATTTAGGATTTATTGTAAAGGTGCGGGATATTAATAGCAAGTATGATAGCATTTATTTTTGGATTCTTTTCTTAAGAGAATGGGAGTGCAAGAAAACGGCATCTCCACATTCCAGAGCAAATTTAGATTTTGCTGGAGTGATAGGAGAAGAGGAATAGTCTCCTAAATTACCTGTCAGAAGTTTATGACATGGCCACTTGACTGCATTGTTTTGCCAATGCATTTTTTTTCAATATAAAAGTGTGTGGTTCACTTGGAAGGGGTCATCACATTCTGTATACAGAAGAATGTCTGATAACCTCAAAGGGCATAAATCTTAACTTTTAAAAAGGAGTGCTTCTTTGGGTCACTTTGATCAGTGACAGGTCGAGAATGAGCAGAAACCCTTGGCTTCTCTTCCATGCTCGTCTGGTAAAGTCCAGGGCACCCACTGCCCATACTAGTTCTGGCAAGGAGTTGTTAACAGCAGAAAAGAAGGCCTGGGCTGGATTGATTTTAAAAAAAAAAAAAAAAAAAAGCAGGCTTTTATGATTTTCTGCTTTCATAAATGTTTTGTGTGTTTGTCAGAACAAGAAATGTCATTTTTCTTCTTCCAGTTACCTTAAGGGCTGTAATGTTCTAAAATAGTTTTAAAGTCATTTCAGAAATGTGACCATAGGAGAAATGGCTGTAACCCACAGTGACACAAAATGCCAGAGCCATGTACATTTTTGTTAAGAAAGAAGTATGTTTAATCCATTTCAGATAAAAAGGTAATAGCCTTTCCAGAAGTGTTTGGTTTTTTTTCAGTGTGAGAGTGAAAAAGCAGTATATCAGAATTATAAATGGATCTGTGCATCATTATATAGTAATTTAGGATTCACTCAATGATGTAACAAAATTAACAACATAATTTCATTGTGTAACTGTATCTTATTAAAGAACAACTGTCTGACATTCTCTTACAGTTGCTTTATTTAACTTCATGCAAATATTATTAGTAGTGACATTTCTCTATTGTACATTAGATTCTCTCATTAGCATGATGTGTTAGTTATCACCAGAGAAATCACTTCTAGATAGGTGAGGGGGAAACCAAGAAAACTAAAAATTAAATCAATGATGTATATTAATATAGACGCATCTGTTCATGAGAGATATGGTACAGCAAATTCAACTTTTCTTCTTTGCATAAATGCATGCTTATTCCAATGAAATCTAAATAATATTTACAATAAGTGGAGTATACATTAATGTTGCTGGAAATATTAAATTGTATACAATGTGCACTGCCTGTTTTGAGCTATGCTTGCATTCTACAATCTGATAGTTCCTAACATTGATGTAGACATAGGCACATAAACTGTTTATTGAACCACTATTTAAAAATAGGAGCATAGTGTAATGTCTAACGGATTGAAGGTGAAAGCTTTTTAAATGTTCCTGGGTTGATGGTTATAAAGGTTGTATGCAATTTTACCATTTATTAAGTAATTAACTGCTTTACTGTAGCATATAACTATTATTTTAATATAGGTGGACATGCAAAAAGAGATCAAACAAAACACACAGCAGGCTGTAATTCCATACATTGATTTATTGTGAACATTTTGGGAGGAAGTTTAACACTGATAAAATGCATTTTGTCGTTTATGGTAGTTAACAACCACAATTGTCGGTAGTCATCAACTAACATAACCTGCTTATTTTATATATGTATATATATGTATATATATATATTTCATCACACCATTTTAAAGATAAGCCGATCCCAGTATTTTTTGTTGTTGTTGTTGTTCATAACCACATGTGTAAGTTCATGTGCTAGTATGAATTAGAAGCTTTATCAGGTTACATGGTCTTATTTCAGGTAGCTGCTTTAAGTTTGATGGGTATTTGGCAAAGCATTGTTTAGTAGTGTAATGGTTCATTTCCTGTTAGCAAATTAATAGTATTTGCATCATGAATTTTTTGTACTGTTTCTGATGCACCTCAGAATAAAGGCATTAGAAAATATTGTACATGACAAAAGCCGAGGATGTTTTGCATGGTATATAGCACTAGATACAGGAACATGCAGTGACAGATACATGGCTGTATGTATGATACATGGTTAAAAGAAAAAAGACCTCTCAATTGCTTCTCGTACTGTGTTCAGTGTTTGCAGGAGAACTAAGACACAGAAAATATTTCCCATTTCTGTCTCTATACATTAATCTTGCACGTATTACATAGTGTTTGAACATATTTGTTCCATTGTATATTTTAGTTGATGATGTGCTAAGAACACTGTCAGATCTTTGCCTAACTTTCAGACATACGTGCACAAAACTAAAATCTGCATGAAGCATTGAAGCTTATATTGAAGCACATGCTCAAATATATTGTGCAATAAGCACCAGTGCTTAGCATTTTTAAAAGTATAGTTTTTCTACTTTTTTTTTTAATTTGTATTTTAGTAGTTACTTATTCATGTATAGTTTTATGGGGATTTGATTAATGTAGTGACAGAACAGATTTGGTATATAACAGCAGCAGAGTCTCCTGCTCTTATGTCAGGGTTAAGAGCCAAGGCAAATCTTCCCTAACTAATTAGATGCTGAGTAAGGCATCTTAGTGAAGTTGGGGCAAAAGTGAATGGGTCACAGCTGAGGCAAGATTGCAAGGACTGTAGTGATAGTGAAAGCATTCACATTTGCCAGGTCATTGTGACACTGCGCTGATTGCAAAGGAACACTCTGTTCACTGATACAGAACTGCCGTACATAAAGTACAATCAGAAACAAAAGCTTTAAAGAGCTTTTACTTTTTACTAGAAATGCTCAAAATATATGCTGTGTATAGCTTTCTTTACTCAGTTATTTTTCTGAAACAATAGTGCTTGTGCTTGTGTAAAAAGATTTGCCTTTTAGACTAATGGTTCTTTGCAGTTTAGAAGAATTTCCAAACTTGGGGCTCCTAGTATACCCAGGAGGTTATGAATCATACTGCCTCAAGAAATAGAAGGCTGAAATAGAGAAGAGGGAGAAAGGGAGAATTGCATCGTTGCTGTCTCTTAATATTTTAGTTCAGAAAGAGAATCACTAATGCAGCTCTTTACTATAATTCATAGAATATAATCACAAAATTTCAGCATCTAGATTAACTATACTTAAGGGTTTCATTTTTTGCCCAGGCAGTCTGTAGAAAGGTGCAATCTTAAAAAGCAGTTTTATTAAATGAATGTCGGTTTGCTTATGTACAGTTTTTAAATGATGCAAAATGCATTCTTTAGCTACACATCAGCCTGTCTAACAAAAGTCCAAAATAAGAGACTATGTCAGACTGGACAAGCATCTGTTGCTTTGTTTCCGCTCACCCTACTCATTATAGTAATGCCCTAATGCCTCCTTTCGCTTACTGAAACATTTGACAACTCTTTTCTCAATGATTTTCCTTCACTGACAAAGAAAACAGTGCCAGTTGTATGGCAGTGTCACACAACATTTTGTCTTAGAGAGGCCATCTCTTTCGGGGGGAGGGTTGGGGAGCATCTCGGAATTGCTTTGATCAGTATGAACTTGCCAGCAATGTACCATTGATGCCATTCTGACTCTCTTGGGAAGCCACTGCATCCCCATCCTCTACCGATGATGCGTATCTGTGCACTTGTGCAAAGGAAAGACAAGAGTGTCATCTGCCACTTACAGAGCACTGGAGTTCAGAAGAGAAAATGGCATGATTATGAGCCTGCTATTCCTTCCCGTGCACAACACAGAAGTCAGCAAGCTTTCTTAGGAAGTGAATGATAAGTGATGCTGTAGAAAGCTTTATGGAAAGTGAGAAAATTTGTACTGGGGTCATTGTTAAAGCTGAAATGTACTGTCATTGGCAGGTAAACTTACTGTGATATTTGAGGTGATGTTTATTTGGAAACGGACAACACCACAAATATCTCAGTAGAAATCAGTGCTGCAGTCTATCTGTGAATTTTGGAATATGTCCCTTATAGAAGAATTTGAGTGATGTGGTACATGTTGAAAAGAGCTTTAATCGCTCTTCTCTTTCTCAATAATTTTTGAACAACTCAGGGAACAGTGAGACGCAACTGATGAACACTTTTTGTTCATTTGTGGTTGTTCTTTTTAAACTTTATTTAACCAGAGTTCCAGAGAAGGAAATAGGCTCCCTGGCTCTCTGCATATATATTTGCTCCATGCACTCCATGGTGTATCTCCTAAAGATCTGTAACTATAAAATGGAATACTTCTGGCTTTGAACAGTTTGAATGAAAATGTCATACAATGTAGTTCTTTTCAGATGAACAATTCAACATTTGGAGTGTGCCAGTGAGAGGAAAATAGAATATAAAGGATCATATCCTCACAGTGATCCGAGCATATATTTTCCGTTCATGTCATTGGAGGTCCTGTCATGCATCAAGGACAGCATATAGTTTAGATACAGAATTACAGATAGCAGCACATTAGCCTTCAGAGTGAGCTGTAACTAGGAGCTCAATTCTGTAAGCCTTGTGTATGCAAGTAACTTTTACGAAGCTAAATGTACAGGTATTTTGCAAGACAAGATACTGCAGTTGTAAGGAACCCTGCTCATGTGTATTTTAATCTTTTCTATTATTTAGACTCTAAGGAGATGAACATTATTAAAACAAAATGAAGCTTGGCATTGTGCATTCTTAAAGAAATGTGAACCTGGATTCTTGTTGTATCGCAATCTGGAAATTCAACCCGGTTCTGTGTTAAAGTCTCTGGTCAAGTCTCAGCTTTTAGGCATTACGGGCCTGTGTATGGTTTCATGTACAAGTTACTGGAAGCTTAATTTTTCATGGGTAACCCTGGAAGCCAGGCAAAATAATGGTTCTTTGTAGTTTACCTCTGAAGATTTTAATTTTTCTTTTGCGCTAGAACTCTCAAAATGAAAGTTGGAATCACCATGAAATTAAATTGGAGGAGAAATATTTACAAGAGTCCTTGCTAACTGGAATTGCTAACATCTCAATAGGGAAAGTGGCAACACAATAGGATAATACTATTATTTTAATATTTTAATCAATAAAGCAGCATTTTGAAAAGAATTATTCTCATTTACATAGGACACTTTGGAAAGCCAAGTTTATACCTGCTTTGTTTTCTCATTTAAAAAAAATAAAAATCAAAAACCAAACAAACCCAAGATGTTATTGTCAGATCTTTTTATGCAGATTGATTTCCTTTTAGCATATTCATTGTTCTTTGCCTGCACAGAGTACAAGACCTTGTGTACCATACTGCAGTTTTATTGCTGCTTTCAGAGGGATGTCTTGTGAGATGTTACGGCTCCTGCGGAAGTACAACAGCAAAATGTCATTTTATGATAGATCATTATTGATATCCTTTATTTATTTATGCCTTTCCTCATTTTTCTTTCCCCACTGTTTTTCTTGCTCTGTATATATATCTGAACCTGTTTGAAAAGAAAAACTCTTCTTGGTAGCAATTGAATAATTAAAGCAATCTTAATGATAAGGGACTATAAGAAGAGATGAGGGGCAGAGAAGAGAAGCATCCCTTCCAAGGGTGGCTGAATGTAGGTGCTGACATGCAAAGAGTTCAGTGCTTTGTATTTCAGTGTGCCTGTATGCAAGAGCATGATAAGAATGTGTGATGCCCTGGCTTATCACATGGAAGGTGCTGAAAAGCATCTCAATTTGATCTCTGCGTTGTACAATTCCTTTAAAAAGGCATTGCCAAAATTTAAAAACCAGTTCTCAGTATATTTGCATTCCTCTATCTCAAATATGAGTTTGTATTTATCCAACAAAATAATAAAAATCACAAAAAATGGGGAAATTAAATTCCTAAAATGATTAATTTTTTTTATTATTTTTATTTTTTTCTTTCACAGACTTAGTAGACAAAAAATAACCAGCTTGGACATCAGTGGGTTGTTTTAAAACACTTAAACCTCCAAAGCTGCATCATTGTATCTGGACGTAGTTCTTAATTAAGAGTGTGCCAAGTACATTTTTACTTGTAATAATTCTCTAAAACTTAAATTTTATGGCAATCTGTGAAATGGATTTTGTAGGAAAACAGTCTTCTAAAAAGTGGTACTGACTGCATTTCTGAGTAGTGGATACTGGGGTTTTCACATTTCCTATCATAACTTTTGGTGGCCATTTGTTCCCTGGACAGTTTACTTTTTCAAAGACATGAATTTGATAAGAACGTCTGAAATAGATGTCTTGGGGAGGAGGGAGGTACAAACTAATGAAGAGTATGCAAGCAAAAAAAATAATTACTTCCAGCTGGCTTTTTATAATAAAACTACTATTAAAATGAGGAGGTCAATTAGCAAGACTTTAATTATATATTTTCTTACATTTCTAAATAAATATCATATTCTCTAGAAAAATAACACTTAAATGAGTTAAGTATGATGGCCACTGCTCTAGCCAGGGAAAAATATAAAGAAGTACCAACTCATCTACCCTGCCTTAATGCCCCACAGCAGTTGACATTGCTGGAATGCCTCCTGCAGCTGGTGGCATATGACTGTCATTTGCAGGCAGGATATACGGAGAGTTTACACAATGGGGGCATTCATGAAAGTGTTCCTCATCTGGGACTCCTGCAAGCTCTCATTTTATTGACCCTGTCAGAATTTAACTGGTAGGCTGTCAAATTATGTGTTGCTTTATCTAATATTAGTTTTTCTTTTAAATTAGAATGCACGGAAGAAGGGGTTGTGGAAATCAGGTATGAAAAGCAAAAACTTCTGGCTTATGGTTTCTAAACCAAGAAAAAACATAGTAGCTGTGTAAGAACTTGATCATTTGTGCTACAAATTGTAAAGATTCTATTTTTTTTGTTTGTTTGTTCAAGATTAAATATTGTGATTTATGTGCAGATACTTTTCATTTTTTAAAAAAATATTATTATTATTTTTAGCATTCAAAGCCTTAAACAAAAATCCATTTTCTAAATTATAATATTCCTTAAGTGTAACTCGAACATCAGTATACAAACAGTTTTATAAAACAGCTCAGTCTTTAACTGCTGGTGTCCTTAAAGATATGATGAAAAGTGCTGTCTGAACAGGTTTTCCCCCCCCCCAAAAAAATTTATTAAGCTTTGCTGTGTCTTTATACCGAATGCCATAAAGAAATATCTGATATTCAATGGTTTTTACAATGTGCAAACAATGAAATAATCTGAGAGTTGATTGATGATTATAAATATGTTCTTTATACCACAGATTGGCTGCTTATTAATTCAATGGTGTTGAGGCATGACCTCTCCAAAGCCATAATTAGCATTAAAAAAAGTGTATGCACAGCTTCATTGATATCTGGAAGAGAACTGGTTACAGCAGCAGACAGCACACCAAAATATTGGCTTAATGCAGATGGAACATACTGCAAGAAAAGTACCTTATGCAGTGAGTTACTCATTTTAATAGATCCTCCTATCCACCAGTCCATTGTTAATACAATCCTAAAGTTCAGTTCAGAGAGGGGAGAGAGGGGGAATAGGAAAAAATGATCAGATTGTTTAAGGAAAATAAATTTTAATTTGGAGGCTACCAATCACTTTATTTCTACTAGAAACAAACTCCCTAAACTCTCATATTATACATGTTTTTGTTTATGTATAAGAAAAAAAGGTATAGCATCTGTCTGTCCATCTGACATAAGATCTCATTCCCATACATTGTGCATAGTACGTTTTTCATCATTATTCTGCTTTTAAAAAATTGTTGGGTAGAATAGTCATAGCTAAATAGCAAACATTGCCTTATCTTAACAAATGTATACAGATGACTGTGTTTATCTTGTGCCATGTATAATTTCCAGTTTCTTCCCCCTCTGGTTCCCTCTTTCCTTTCTCCTCAGAGTATAAAATAAATCATTTTAAACATGAAAGGCAAAATAATCAAAATAGAATATTATTGCACTATTTTGCAAGACCTCCTGAAATATTGCTCCGAAATCTTCTGAGATGTTGGTTTTTCTCTGCAGAGATAAATAAGAAAGTCAACTGAAGCATTTTAATTCACTTGGAATTGTGTACTTTCTTTTACCTTTTGAAGTGGAAGTGTGAAGATGATGTAGTCTTTTAAATATTTAAAAAATAAAATTGGTTGAATGAGCTCTAATATTGTTAGTATTTAGCAAATCAAAGATAAGATATTTACAAGAATGTGATAAATGTAGAACATCTCTCATGAAATGTCAATTTTCATTGAATGAAAAATGCCACTTCTCCAACTTCGGCATAGCACACGTTGTAAAGTGGCATTTTTTGTTTTGTTTCCTGAAAAACTGAGTACAAACTGTAGATACGTGTTGGTATATTTTCATGTTAATGAGGCTAGTTTCATTACTGGCTTTTCAGTCTGATTGTCTAAGGAGATAAGTAAAATCTGGGTTTTAGAGCATGCTCAAGAACATGAAAATAAAAACAGTAAAAATGATTAATTAAATTCATATATAATCAAACTTACCTGGCAATTTATTTAAGAGAATTTTGATCTATTTTTTTCCATTGTGAAAGCCTATTAGAGGTAGTCAGCCTGTTGGTATAAAACCAAGCTATCTCAAACTCTTCCACTGATACAAAAGATTTATATGGAAAAACAATACTTTCAACACTAGCAATTTTTAATTTTAAGTGCCTAGCCCAATTCTCACTGAAATGAATAAAAGTGCATACTATAATCACAAAATTGATCTGAGCTTTTCCAACAGTCTTTCTTCAGGAAGAGGTAATTCATGTTTTGCTTGTTCTGTGATAGAGCAGACCAAAAAATACATATTAAGTGAAAAAATAATTATGGAAGCAAGATTTTAGGAAGGGCTTAGAGCACTAGAGCATTGTGCTTTAGTATCAAATAATGAAATATTTGTAGAACTATAACTTCTAAAATCTAAGTTCTTAAGAATTCTAATTAAATATTTAAGAGAAACTGTGTTGTATGTTAGCTATTTAAAAACAAAACAAAACAAAAGAAGCAAATATATATATATATATGAAGTAAACAATCCTCCAACACTACCGCAATAACAACACTACTCAGATAAATCAGTCCTGGGCTTTTTTTTGACTTTGAAATGTAATTTTATTCTTGCACAAAAATGTGTTTTTCATTACTCTACATCTTCATTAATGAAATCTTTCAGAAGGCAAAGGAAGTAAGTGGTTTAGCTCTGTAGAGAGTCCAATGATCTTAAAAAGTAAAGCAACATCACAAATCCCTGAAACAAAGGTAAACCCATTTTAAACATCTTTAGTTAGTATTTATGCATCTTTTGCATGAAAGTTGCTTAGACATGAAATTTTGTCTTTCTGTAATTCCTATTTTGCTTATCGATAATGCTGGAAAGCAAAAAGTTGGGTGTGAAAATGTTTATGCAATTCAGTGCATATGCAGTTCTGTAATTACAAAGTTGACATTTGGTTTTCTCCAAATAGACCAATATAAATTGTGTTTTCTGTAACTTATCAATTTGCAGTTTTAAAGGCCTTTTTAATAATGCTGAGATGAAATAAAACTTTTCTAATATGTAAAGTACATGAAGGATAGAATTATGTTAAATGCATAAGGGAAAGTCATAGGCATGAGACTGATTTTAAATGTGTGTGTGTGTTTGTTGCTGTTGCTTTTTGTTTTAAATTACTGAGCCTTTCCCTTCCATGCCACATCCCCATCCCTTGCAAAATTCAGAAGTGGTCAGGTGTGGGGTTTTGATTCTATCCACTAACTTGCATATGCATGTTTATACACCCACAAACTGTAAAAAGAAAACTGAGTAAATGTGGCTTCAGGGGAAAGGAAGGAGTGGTGGGCACAGATACCAGCTGGAGCTTGATGCATGTGTTCTCTTCTGTGGCACCATTTTGTTGTTGATGTGGGAATGTAGCTAAACAGTGGCTACAGATGCTTCACTAAATAAGGATCCACATAAATTCCAGCTGTGAACTTGTGATTCATCCTTCCTTGCACAAAAGATATGTTTCAATATGTCCCATTATGTTCCATATTTGATTTTTATCACACACTGTGTGCCAGTCTAAATCTCGTCTACATGCTTTTTATGTGTCCTGTAAACCTTTCTCATCCTCGTTTGAATTAGGCTCGTAATGTATCCCAGCCTCCATGCAAAAAAAAAATCCACATTAAAATAATACAGCATCCTTGTAAATAATTTTTTAATGAATCAAGTACATGAATAATGTATCTATGTAACCACCCTAACATACAGTCTGGACATATATACAGAAAATCATATTAGTCCATTTGAAAAGTATTTCTCTTCATTCTAACTCCACTGTCCTTAAAATGATCTGAGTTCTAAATATTTTCATCTTAAAAATACTTGTATCTTACTTTACCCAGTGTAAATGGATTTTTGTGATTTTTATCTGCAATCTTTTCAGGTATCGTGTACATAGCTTCTGTCTATATTTTTAAGAATGCAATTCAATGATTAAAGGATAAATACTCTCATTTTGAATTATGAATACCCTCCATTGTTAAACCACTTATGCTTTCTGAGACTCATTGGAAACAACTGTAAAACCATCACTGGTTTCATGGTACCAAATAAAATATATTCATTAATTTTTATTTTTATTTTTATTTTTAATATTGCTGTTATCCGCTGCATTCTCTAGATTCAGGATAATTTTCTTCTGCTGCTGTAAGTGTAGATATGGAAATTGGCATCTAGAAACAGATATCCCTTGCCCCTAGAGCATACAAAACCCAGTAAATTAAAATATTAAAAAGAAACAAACAAACAACAACAACAAAAAAGAAACAAGGGTTTAAAAAATGCTAGCTGAATTGCACTGTATGCTTTTGAGTTGGCTTATTATAATGCAGTTATGAGACATAGTCCGTGCCTCCTAATTGGGGTGAAATATGGCTGCTGGTCATCTCTGTTAGAAGCACAGTGCTGCTAAAGCTTTGCTGTAAGTTTTATGTGTGACGGATGTCACTGACTGTCATAAGACTATTCAGAACACGAGGCAGAAGTGAGCATTGCGTTAAGACAGCTGTAGTCTTAAAATTATTTGTCCTAGTGAAAGTAAAACCTCAGAGGTTGCTATAATTATTGAAGTAATGATTAAAGTACTAAATTTGGTCGTTGGCTTTTGCAAGTTAATGATGCTAATGCTTCTGTTCTGGCACAAATTTAATATGGCAGATCAGGAGCAGGATGAATGCTTTCAGTCCTCAAAAGTTGAAGTTGCTATGCAGATGATGTAGCAGATGACTGAAGAGAAGTGCTACAGTACAGTTTTTGAACCAAGGTTTATCAAAACAAATATTGATATCTGCTACAAAGAAGCATCACTTAGCTGTGTGCAGAATTAGACTTCAGTGTTTTTGCCTACTGTGTTGGGACTTGGGCGGAAATCTAGTAAAAATAAGTCTGTTAATAATTGAAATTCTCCAGGCAAGTCAGATATCAACATTATACGAACATTTTTCAACAGATCAGGTTGTTAATTAGTTTGTATTTTAAACTGAAGGTCATCGTGTTATAGATTTCTGTGGGAACAAAAAGAGAGAGCATCTAGTTAAAATGATGGGTAAATGTGGACTATTCTCAGCAATGCCTGAGGTACCACTGAGTTGAACCACTGGCTGCTGTCAAATTCCAATCAAAATGCAGATAAGTTTAGAATAAACATAATAAGGTGTTGGTGTGTTTCCAGAACTGTAAAAAAAGACTTTAACTGGAGAAGAGACTGGAGATTAACAGTTTGTTTTACAGCTAAGTTAGGTATTTCAAATCAAGTGACTGGTGCTGCTTGTAACGAAGCATCTGTAAAGTGTGTCAGTGTGACGTTGGTATTCTGTGTTCAAGAAGTTCAATGTCAACACAGCTGTGACTTACCACTTTTAGCAACCTCTCAACTGAGAATTAGATAAAATACCTTTAATTTGGGCATGGGGCTGGGGGAGAGTACTGGGATGGGAGTATAATTTCAAATGCTATTAATTTTCACAAAATAACATTTGTGTGCTTTGTCTTGCCAGATAGTCTACAATGCTTTTCCTCATTTCACGTGCCAGGCTGTTTTTATATTATCATTTCCTTCTCTGCAGTGTTTATCTTTTCTGAAAATGGTGAAATGTAAGCTATTACAGACTGGGTGGGTGGCACACATTTGCACAGTAACTTTTAAAACACAGAGCAAGCATTTTATTTGGGTTTTGAAAACCACTGAGAGAACTTAATGCAGCTGCTCTCATGGCATCAAAGTGAAACATGTAAAAATCTCACTTTCTATTCTAAATAACCTTAGGGCTGTTGAGTCAGATATTTCCGGGTTGACGTGTTTTGCACAGGAGTGACAGTGGCATTGAGTATATATAGTAAATCTTAATGTTCCACTGAATCTCTTCAGTCTTTTACGAGCTTCAAAAGGTACTCATCCTTAACAAAATGTCAAGTTAAAACATGTCACTTTGCCATAGTTGAAATTACTTACTTGTTTTTAATCAAAAAGCAACTCTTAATGGGCTGTTTTACTGTAGGCAGTCAGGAAAGGAGCTTTCCAGTTTAGCAGCAAGTAGTTCTTCTGATCCATTATTTGCTGTCAATTCAACTTTTCATCCGGCAATGTAAAAAGGGTTGCATGACTGAGGGTGCTGTATCAGGATGATGGTGCTGCCTATCCTATGCTAGCTAGAATTTATATTTTTAAGAAAAGTTAAGCAATTTTTAATGCATGTCTTTCAATTCCATTAGGCATTAGTCTTGTGTTTCCTAGGAACTTTACTATATTGGTAATCTCTGACAACAGAAGAGGTAATCTTGCTGATAGTAAAGGTAATTTATGGTACTCTGCTCTTTGATTTTAGTTTTCTCAAACAGAGGATGACTTTAAGATGAGAAGTGCTGTATATTCAGTATAATCCTGGAATCCTATGCTGTGAAGTAGAAGGCTTTCTTAACTCGAGGCACTAAGAAGCTTGAGTTATACAAGCGTAGTGAATTCAATTCATATTCTTTTTAATACTAAAATGGCTCTTCAGTCTCTAGGTCTTATGTCAGTTAATAATCCTCCTTTTAAATATGCTGTACATATTGTAGATGGAGCTTGACAGACTAGTCAGTGTCTCAAAGGTCACCACAATACTATTAGCTAGGTAACTGTGTTCTTGGTTTCTGTTACACTACCTGTTAATTAAAAAAAAAAAAAAAAAGTGGACTTTGTTTTAGACGAAAACCTTAGTTGTGCCTCTCTGCATCAACAAGTGCTTCAAATTCGGAGTCATGTCTTGTCAGTGAAGTTCTCTAGAGCATTCTGCCGATTCAGGTATGATGGATGGTCTCATTCAGGTTGTTTTTGTGGTGTTTTTTTTTGTTTGTTTTTTTGTTGTTTTTTTTTTTGTGTGTGAAAAAGTAACGGTGAGGATGACTTATTTTAATTTTGTTCGTAATTGCCTTTTGGAGCTTTTATTATGTTTTGAGGGCTTATTTCAACACCTAAGTAATAGGAACATTTAAAGTCTTCTAGAAATTCTTGTAACTTCAAAGCTGCATGTGTTCCCTCTCTGTAGCATGGAAACACTTAAATAACTAAGGTATGTTTTAAAAGCAAATAGGAAAATCAAGTCTTTAAACTCTGTTGTTATTGTTTTATTGAAATATTTACAACCACAGCTCCAAAAACCTGCACACCTCTGTCATAGCTGAAAAAACATCCAGAGAAAAATCTCCATTTTTGAGGGGGTAATGTGTACTTCTCATTGTAGTTTACAGCAAAAATGTTCTCATTCTTTTTTTCTTCTCGTAACTAACGGTCTTCATTTGTTTGTTATATTATTGAAGTAATGTAACTTTACAAGGCCAGGTTCAGATCTGGAGACATGACTTGCAAATGGTAAAGCTGATTGTTTTTTATCTAAGACAAGGACTGTTCCTGAGGCAAGTTCAACTATGCTGTTAATATAACTTACATTTTTTTTGCCTAAATTGATTGTGCAATGCTAGACTTTTTAGAAGTTCATTCAGAATTCATGTTGGACATGTTGCTTTTTCTGTTACATACAGGAATTTTAATGAAACCGTAGGGTTCTTTAGAGCTGGAGATTAGTTTGTAGTCATCCATGCATTTTCAATCATAAATTAAATGTTCAGGTAGGTATATACTTCACTTTTTGTAGGTATTTTAATTTAATTATTGTCAACGTTTTGCTTCTTAAGAATATGTTCTTCGTAATTCATTATCCAAAGATATCAGCTGAAACTCCAGTTATTTACATTGCTTTCATTTGCTTTTATATTTATTTTAGCAAAACAATTTGTGTGCTCCCATCGTTCAGCAAACACTTGAGCTCCTTATGGGATTTCCATTGGTGTTCAAATAGTTAAAACATTATTAGACTTTAAAATTATATTGTAAAGTGAGCAGTATCACCCTGGATGAAATAAATTTCCCATATTCTAAAAATAAAATTATTGCAATGGTTGTCATCTCCAAACATTACACACAAATGTTCTTTTGTATTACATGATCTTTGTCACAGAGAAGCATGCTGTAGAAGTGATTTTTTCTTTATGTGAGATAGACACAAAAAAAAAAAAATGCAAGTTCATCTAGCTAGATACTCTCTAAATATTTTTGAACTACTTTTGCAGTGTAGAAAATTTCCATTTTAATTGTATTGCTACAGGTTAATGCAGGAATGGGAGAGATGCTAGAAGTTAATTCATATCCAGCCAAACTCAGCTAATTTCTTACATCTTTATACTGCTACATTTCCTTCTCCCCTTCTCCCTTCCCCATTACTTTTAAATCTCCAGATTCCAGATATATCAAGAAAACATTTAAGATTTCATATTTCAAATATATTCAGTCTTCACAGAACTATTTGAACTGGCATTTCTTGGTGTCCTTGTCCCTACCCCCCCGCCACACAGCTGTCACTAAAACAGGAAAAGGACTGGGGGAGGGAAGGAGGGAGCCCTGCTAAAATCGTGTCACGTAGCACTAATTCATCTGCTCTCATTAGAGTGAGCGAGGGACAGCAGTGATGGCCAAGAGCTGCACTCCACACATGACACACGAACAGTTTGGGGAATAGAAAATTGCTTTCTCAGGAAGCCCAGCCAATTAAGGACTTGACCATATTGAATGTCAAGTGTTAATTTAGGTTTTTCTTCATTTTCCCAGTAGTAATGCGGGTCCTGTGATGAGCAAATACATGTCAAGTAAAAGTTGATTGCATGAAGGACCTGGGTATTATATGTCACTGACAAGTCACAAATGTACTCTAGTCTTTTAACCCCTTAGGTGAGTCCGGAAAGGGGGGGAGGGGAGTAACAGAGGGGAATTAAATGTGCTATAATGATAAGAATAGATAGCTTATATTAAGGAGAAGTCTGGATGGGACAGACAGGAGTAGAAATTTGTGCAAGAGGCTAGCACACAGACTTTCTGCAATCAGTGCACATATGTGGTACCTTTCTGTGTTATAATTAATAAACAGACCTAAAGGCCCCCTTAGGATTCTTTAGGGTTTCAACCAAGCCTATGAAGTGTGCATGTTATGTCCTACATAAGGTTTCATGAGAAGAGAAGGAAAAGAAGTGCATTGTGCCAGAAATATAAAATATTCCTTAAGGTGTGACCTGTTTTGAAAGAAAATAATTTTGCATTCTTTATGAAAAAGAAAATATACATATTTCTGAGGTCTTTGTTAAAAAAAAAAAAAAATCAAAAAGAAAATACCAAGACCCCATGTGAAAGCAAGAAATTATAAAACATTTTACTGTCAAAAACAGATTTACTTTCCATCTTGTGTGTTTCTCCAGATTAATTTCACACCCATCAGAACCCCCCCAAAAGGCCACCTACCCTCATCTTATGTTGTACTTGCCTGTACTAGAGAAGCAGAGAATGGCAAAAGCACTAGTACTGAAGTCTAAGTGCAGTAGCATTTACTTTTACTAGAAGTGAATATTTACGTATCATCTATAGCATCTAATTTCCATTCATCAGCATATTATTTACATATGAATGTTCTGAAAATAAGAGAGTGTCTGTTTCTATTGCATTTGTATAATTGACCAAAAAAATTTCCTACTACAATGTAGGCGTTGCTGTGTAGTACAAATACAATGAAATAGAAGTGGCAATTATGCAAGCACCTAGAAAGTTGTCCACACCTTTCTAATTTCATGTAAAACAGTAAAAGCCACTTAAGCTTTTCAGGATTATTATTTTTTTTTTAATTATTTGTTGTCCCTAAATTTTGGGTTCTTTGTTAATATCTAATCTATAGATAGATAACTTTGTTTGAAGCTGGTCAGTAAGCACTCCATTCCTGTCACAAATATTACTGAGCTGATCCTAGTTAGGATAGCTTTTCCCTATTGCTTCTTTGCATTTTGCTCCTCTGCATTATGATGAAGATATGTAGGTAGCAAGATATGCTCCCACTGTGTGTGCCGTATGTGTTCAACAGACATACAACAGTATTCATTCTCATGGGGTGGTAACTTGACACTTAAAATGAACACAAAGTTAATGAGTAAGGGTTAAATTGTGAAAAAAAAAAAAAAAAGACATATTTCCCAGGCAAAAGCAATTTACGTTTTGATTAGTGCTTTCTGGACTGATATTATTTTTTTCTATGCATATAAGTGTTGTCTATGTTATTAAAAGGAACAAGTTTTATGTAAAGAAACGGTTTCAAGAATCTGACCTTAAGACCACCAGTGATACTTTTCTCACTCCAGTTCTGCTTCAGGTTTGTGTGGAAACACCCCATACATACAAGCCATAACAAAATAAACCCAATTTACTTCTCCCCCCCAACTTCCTCTCCTTTTTATTTTGGAAAGCAGTGTCTGTAGATCTCAGCTGGCATTTAGAATGGCGTTTAATCGTAGCAGCTTCTCTTCTGCAAGGTGTGCAGAGGGATTTTGCTAAGTTTCCTTAAACTAAATTCTGATGATGGCCTCTCAGGTTGCTGATTCAAGATTTTACTCCTCTGTGGTGTCACTTTTGACGGATGGTACCTAATGCAATCAGCCACTACTAAGGCAAGGCCTTCCTTTGACCAAAGGGTCCAAAGGAAAAAAAAAAAAAAGAGAAAGAAAAAAAAATTCCCAGCACCCCACAACCCTCCACCCAACAACCAAATAGGGCAGGCTGTTTCTGAATTGCTATTTCCCAGTGCTTTAGCAGAAGATGCCTCCCTTTGCGCATGTTTTTGATAAATTTAAGAAGTCAAATCACTGACACAGATGGATAATCCAAGTGTATAGGGTGAAGAGTTATAAATTAACACATTATTCCCTCTTAATGTGAAATACTTGAGAATGCATTTTCTCAGTCCCCTGACATCTACCCAGTGAGGGCTCGCATTGTACTTTTCAAGTGGCATTGATTTGTTAAAGCGCTGAATTAGCATCTCAGGCCAGCTGCCTGTTCCACTGTTGTGTTGTTGGGTTCATTCTCTCTCTCCCTGCCTTGCTTCCTGCTGCCTTGGCCGCACACAAGGCTTCAGCCTGCTTACCCCAGCTTTTCCCCTCTGTTATTTTAGCTAACCAGGTAATACACTCACCAAATGTGCCTTGCCGAGCCCAGTAAATTAACATATTTCTCACTGCATAAAGCTTGTAATATGCACGTATGCGTATGCATGTGCTTGTGTGCATAATATTTTTGGTCAGACTGGGGAAGAAATAAGCAGGGGGTGGAGGGGATAATGTGGTGGGCTGCCAGGATGAATGGCTGTGTTTACCAACCTCATTCTCAAGTGAAGTTACACATTGTTCTTTTATTTAATTTGTGTTGTGATGAGGTCTTCCATACAGCTGCTGAGTCGAAGAGGAAGAGGGGAGAAATATAAGGAGTGTATGTCAAGTCAGAAAAGCAATTGAAATGCAGTATTAAACAGTGTATCATAGATCTGAATTTCAGAGTCTCCAGTACTCGGTCTAGTTGTTCATTAATGAATCTCTGTATAGATTTGAGGACAGTTTGTGCTTACATGTCTGTATTGAAATATGCTATTTATAACTGTGCTTTTTAAAATCATTTGTAATTAGCTGTTTTTAAGACTTTCCTCTTCCAGCCCCATCTTTCCTCTCTCAGTCTATCTCTACTCCTGCTATCTTAGTATTCATTTTAATGTTTTCAGTGCAACTTCATATTTCTCATGGTGGCACCTGACAGATTTGTAGCTATGCCCTTATTGACTAAATTACACTCATAATACGTGCATGGCAGTAATGAAGATTATGTACATGAAATTAATATTACATTTCATTTAAAATGGCTAATAAAATAGTCATATTTTTATCTGTGGTTCCTTGGCATAGGTTAACCATGTTTCTAGAGTTTGCAAAAGGTTCTACAGTGCAAATCAATGTTGACTAGTGGAATGACATTCTTTTATATTACACATTCATTATTCCTGCACTATTTTGAATATCTTTTTCTTTCCATTGTTTGCTGTGAGAGTTTAAGGTAATTTCTTTCATGTGCTAGGCTTCTGACAATGGAAATTTCAGCAATAATCAACAGAAATTTTCCTTTTTGTCTTCATAACATGACAAATTCTGTTGTTTGGGATACAATCCTCCTGGAAAACCTTTTCTTCTTGCAGGTGAATAAATTTTTTCTAGTTATCAGAAACACAATGCGATAAAGGTATGAAATCTCAGATGAACTGAATAAGATCCATGCTGGTTAAAGATTTTGTTTATAGATACTAGCATAATCTTCAGACAATATTCAGTACTAGTTATGGGCCCTGTTTTGAAGATCTTATTTGCCTTTAACCCAATGAGACACTTTGACTGCGTAAAAGTATGGATTAGATTCCTTGCCTATTTACATTTTATCTTTGCAAAGGTTATGCACCTAATAAGCTTTCAAAGCGTAATAGAACTAAAGTATTTGCTATTTTCAAAATTTGTATCAGTTTTCAAATATAAAGTAAAAAAATGTTCTCTGCCTTGAGGTGCTTACATTCTAAACCTAAACTCAACAGACCAAGATTAAGATAATGTCCTGGCTGAGTAATCAGACCTGACTCCATAGAGATATTTTTTTGGCAGATGATAGTTTTAGAATTAGTATGCCTTTATGGAATTGAGGGGATGAAGCAATTTTTGTCATTTAACAGGCATGTCAGAGGCTAATTGAAACCACCAATGAGATAAAGAGTAGAAACTAAAAGCAGCAGGTCATGTTGTTACAATAACACACTACCTTGTTCAGAGAACATTGCTAGCATTGCCATTGTAACTTTGTGCAGCATGCAGAGGACAAACCAAGTGTGCCCTGCTGTGTTAATATTACATAAACATGAGACGCCATGCTGAAGTGCATCTGATATGCACTGTATGCAGATGGATATGTTTCTATTATTTTAGGCAAAGAGGGGCTCTGAACCATTGGAGACTGGTTTAATCATGCAAGTGATACACTTGGCTTAGGGGACCAGCAGAAATAAATGCCGCATAAATGCCCTCAGAGCACCTAGTGTCATAATTTGTGGTGGTTTTGGCAGAACCTTCTAAACCCTGTTTGAGCAAAAGGGGAAATAAGAGCAAGGATCTGCAGAGGGGCTAGTGTAAGACATAACTACATACACACAAAACTACTCACAATGCTAAGAAGGATAGATCTCTCCTTCCGTGCCTAAAATTCAGTTCAAATCTGGAACACCAATTCTTTGGTATCAGGAATGTCTAATGATTAAGATAGCATGGATTTTATCAAAGCTGCTAAAAGTATCCATGCCATGTTGCTGTAGAAAGAAGTAAGACAGCATTTTTAGCAGCCACAGATTTTAAGCAGAATTATTCATGAGGATGTGAAGCAGTGTCCAGTTTGTGCTCTCATGTCTTTACTAGGGTTGTTGCATGCACTGGCTGAATTGAAACCTTCATTGATGATGTACTTAAATCTTCTGTTGTCATACAGAAATCAACACAGTTTTGTCTCTAGAGACTTCACAATTTAATAGGAATATAATAAGGTGCCAAGAAAATGTGGAAAGCAGAATATCAACACAGCTAATCAGACAAGAAATATGGTCAGAAAAGATATTTCATATTATAAAACAATGCAGCTTTTAGTAAAGAACTTTATTTTAGTCCTTTTATTATTTTTTTTATCAGAGACACATGAGAAGTTGAACTTATTTAGAGTGATCCAGAGAGGTACATTTGACTGGAAGTCTGTTTATATGTATTCAACTCAAAGAAGTTGTAAGTACATTTGTGGGTGTAAAATACATCATTAATTTCTTCTGCCCAATTTTCAAATTATTTGAAAGCCCTTTAAGAAAAAAAAAAATATATATATATATGTTACATAAATCCTATGGAAAAGGACTTTATTTTTGCAGAAGCTGGCACCCAAATAGAGAATAAAGTTACTACCATGGGTAATAGGGCAAAGCAGAAACTGCATTGCTAAATGCCACTCCTGTTTCTAACCACAGGGACTGAATTGTCTCTATAGAGAATTTAATATGAGGTATTGCTAGTGTTCCATGATTAAATTCTTCTGTTATTTCATATTTTTGTGCACCGTTGTTTGCCCAAGATGCCAGGAGCACTGTGAGTTCCCAGTAAGAGGAACAATTTGTAGACATTAGTTCATAACTATGGTTGCTCAATAAGAAATAAAAAGCATGAATGACAGGTTACACCACAGTTCCTTTGTCAAAGCATTCTCTACATTTTAGTCCACTCTGCCAACCTCATTTTAGTAATAATGATTCTTCCTCTGCTCACTGCAATGACTATCAATAATGTCAGGTCATGATGCAGTTGTACAGCCCTTCATGACTTGAAGTAGATGTAAGCGTGCCTATTTTATGATTATCCTATATTGACCAAGCTTTGAGTGAGAATTTTCTAGACCTTGCTTTAGTTCCATGATGGGACAACAAAGGAAAGGGGTGCTGGTGGCCAGGCTGTAAAGCGTTTTTCATATTGTAATAAAAAGACTCTTCTAATAAAGAGTCTTGAATATGTCTAATTCCCTGAATGAACTGTATGGATCTCTGTTTGTGAGCCAAAAGATAGCTGATGTAAACAGCAAAGTTCATATAGCGGACTTTCTTTCTGTACATAATTTCCTTATCCAGTGCAGGCAGCCATTTGCTACCATGTCAAATAAAGGAGAGTTTCTCCTAGAATGATGATTTTTTATGAAGGTGCACATGTTTCTACTAGTTCTGTTTGGGAAGAAGGCTGTATTCAACCCCTTGGGAAAGTTTCCATGCAGATGGTGGTATGGGAGCCCCAAGAGCTAGCCCCTGGCAACTTAGCAAACAGCTCATTCCAGCTCTTCTGAGGAGGAGGAACAGAAGGACTGCACTAGCTTGATACCTCAGCATCCAATCCCCATGAACTCAGTGGAGGACTGTCATTTCAGATGCTTCTCCAGAGATATGGGAACCTGAACAAGCAGCCAGAAAACTTTTAACTGAAGATGTGAATTCACTAACTTGCTGCCTTCTCAGGACTCTGCAGCTGTCTCCTCTGGCACAAGCCCTTGCATTGATTCCAAATTCTAAATAGGAAAAGATCCGTATTGCTTTGGAGGAGGAGTCATACAAGCATCCAGATGTTAATTCTCTTGTAACTTCCACCAGGCTTTTGTTGGTGTTAAATGTCCATCTTCCATCACACCTCAAAGGTACTCCCCCCCAGTTTTTAATAGTCCATTCATTGTCTTTCTTCAGACCACTACCTTACACTCTCTGGCTTTGTGTCAAACACTGAGTAGTCCACGTATTCTCTCTCTCTCTCTCAAAAATGGTTGACTGAGTTGTTTTTTGTTTGTTTGTTTGTTTTTTGCTTTTCCTTCTGTGTAGCTGTTTCCCAACATGTTCTACACAGGCAAAATTCTGATTGACAGGGTTGATTTTCTAATGTTCCACTATCTTCTTTCTATCTTGTCAGTAGAGTAAAGGTTAATGGTGCACAGAAATTTCTAGACATTTAGAACCTGTTTGCTACCTTCATCCGTTCTGCTGTCCAAGGATTGACTGATTATCCTAAAGAAAATGTAGCTTATAACATGCAAGGCCACTGTTCCTGACCCAGGCTTAAAGAATGCAACAGAATTTCAGAGTGTTTTCTTTCTCATTGGAAATGTTCAGGGCTGAGGATTATTTGGAACGTTTTGAACCAAGCCCTCTGTGATACATTTAGGAAGTGGTAAGGTGCCTGGTATGCTGGGGAACTGTGTACACAATGGAAACCATTGATGGTTTTTCTACAGAGATGAGCTTCAGTAGGGATCTTTCATCTTTCCCAGATGGACACTTTGTCAGCTGTCAAGAATAGGTAGAGCAGTGAACAAGGAAGGATATTACTTTTCTTCCTATTCTGTATAATGTTAATTTTAACTCCTTGAGAATTCTGAGGACCTGAGAAAGAAAATGGATATTGTACCTTATTTAGTATCTTTTCCAAACATTAATTTTTCCCTTTGCAACCTGGTGGCCTCTGGGCACCTCCTTATGTGGAGTCACACTTCTTCAGGGTGTCTAGGAGGTCACAGCGAAATAGACCACTCTCAAGATAGAAATGTCCACTAATTCTGATGTTATTTTTTTTTATCAAAGTCAGTCCATGAAAATTGTCCATCTGAAAGAAAGGCAAGAAAATATGACTGGACCTCCAATGGGTACCAACACTGATAGACGTTCTCAGCTATACCTTAGAGAGCCATTAGCTTGTGTTATGTACATATTTCCTGTTTTTGTTGAGTGATGATGGTGCTGCTAGTACCAAACAAAAGTCTTAGCTTCAGTAGACCCAGACCATTGTTGCAACTTTAGTCAGAATTGAGATGTGTTTTACAATGTGCAGCCCCAAAAGACCTCTCAATCCCTTTTCAGCATAGCAGTAACCCCTACATCTGTACTCTATACTTAAGTAAATTTTACCCCAAATCAGAGTTGTTTAAAGTTGTTTAAAGCAGAGTTAAGTAGAAAGTACTATTTCTTCCTTATCAGAAGGAACGAATGAGAAGAAACGCTGTTGTACGAAAGGAAGTAATTATAAGCACAGACAGGTAATGTTGAGCACTTGAAAGCCTGGACCACATAGATATATTTGAGGTTGCAGGCAAAGACTCCTAAACTCTACAGTCACTTGTATAAATACTGAATACATCCATGCATATTCTGGGTAGAATTAAAAGTAGGTCTTTTGAAAAGATGCCCATATTTTTACGAGTTGTGGATTTACGTTAGTGAGATACTGAAAATTTCCTGAAATGCCTGAGTATACCTTTATAAGAACAACTGTGGTGTTCTAGCAACAAGGTCATATTTTTCAGAACAGAAAACAGTTTCCGAGAACTTTGAGTTCTGAGTAAGTATATTATCATCCACAGACTAAATTTAAAGTATTGTTTGCCTTCAGCAACAGAACAGCTTTGATTGCATATATGATTATTTAACTTTCCTCTTTCCTCTAAACGCAGTTCTTCATGCTGAACATTTACAGCACTGTGCTGCATATTAATGGTAAACATAGAGCAAACTTGACACTGTATAGACAAATGTATTGAAAAATATTTCATATTTGTAAGGAAACACTTCATTCCTTATCGCCCAACACAACTACTAATTGTAATTTAAATGAAAAGTGAAGATTTTTTGCTATAGCCAGAAGGAAATTCTGTGGATACTAGAACATCATTTGCAAAACTGCAGCTACCCCCCAAAACTTATTTGCATCTTCACATCATGCCATAAACTAATCTGTAACAGGGTGGAGATTATAAAAAGTCTGTTCTGTGGGCAGCCTAGCTCATATTTGTCCAACATTGGATTTCATTCTCTGAAGTATGTGATACTAACCACTGTTCGCTGTGGCTGCTTTGGCATTTGTAAAATCTCTGTTGTTCTAGAAAACAGAGAATCAAGCTTGAATTTCCTGAAAACATACGCACTAGTCAGACAAAGTTGAAGTCCAAGGAACCACTGCTTTCTTTTGCATTCCGGAAACATGATTCTCTATGGAAAAATCACACAAAAATTATTTTCAATGCCAATGACCCAAGGCATTCTTCGTCAACAGACCTGATAATCTGTTGTGCATTTTAAAATACAGCACTTGGTTGTTGTTTTATATTGATGGAATAGCTTTCTAACCTGTGCTTATTTCTCCTGACCTCTGGGTAATTACATGAGGAGATATGGTTCCAGATGTTAAGACGTAAAAACAAGATGCTATCTAACCAAGCATATCTCCTGGGCTTTCACATTTGGTAACCTCTTTCTTCTCCTCCTCCGCTCCTGTTTGCACCCTACTTTTAATGCTCATATGGTAATGTCACATTCACTTTCTAAACTCCTTGGGAAGAGGGACCTATCCTCTTGGGTCTTTCTGTAAAGCAGCTGTGGAACCACAATGGCATGTCGATAATAATGATAACGCGATAATCAGTCACAAGGGAGTGCTAGTCAACTCTCATGAGTTACAATCAATGTTGTGTTCTGCAGAACTAGGAATGCTTTTATCTCCCAATTTGGTTTACACACATCTGTAATGACCTGCATAAGGGACATAACAAGGACACCAGGAATATTGGTGTCAGTTCCCTTTTTAATGCAAGTGCCAAAATAGTTAATAGTTAAGTTTCTAGTTTTTTGAAAATGTTTTCTTACCTGCTTGCTCAGCGCACTCTGTCCACTTAAACTGAAGGTAATTCAGCAGCAGAAGAATTAAAGCGAGTAATGAAGATGGGCAAAGAACACTGCAACTCTTCTCTATGAAGTTGGCCACGCTGCCTGCTATTCGGAACAAAACAAAGTAGGTAAAATCTGTGCTGGTAGCTTCAAAAATCAAAATATCAGCTAAACACTTCTTGTATATGGTTCTGTTGCACTATACTTCCTATTTGTATTTGCACCAATCTTATCATTAAAAAAGTTAATGACACAAAAGGGTTAACAGAGGTCAAATGAGACACTTAATGTTTTCCGTTTCCCATCAGCATTCTCTATAAATCATCAAGGAAATACTTCTCCATTTTTCGCCTTTTCTTTAATTACAGAAAAATATAAAATGCCACTAGAATATTGAAGTGTTGTTAGCTGTGGTAACTAGTCCCCTAAGCAAAGTGTTCTGTCAGTAATCATAACCTAATTGCCACAGCCGAATTGAAAGGGTTCTTTTTTGGTGTTGTTGTTTATTTGTTTGTTTTGCTTTTTTATATTGATGGTGGCAGGTGACATAAGTGGCGGAAAGGCCTTTGAGTTTAAACAGAGAACATTCGATGATAACAATAGTATATATTAAAAAAAAAAAAAAAAAAAGATGGAAGTTTTTTCAAAAAAAAAAAAAAGAAAAAGAAATGAAAAAAAACAGCACAAAAAACACCCTCTGGCAGATGATCAAGTGCCTGTTGAGACAGAGCAGCAAGTCAGTGAAATGCGGGAGTTGCCTGCTCAGTGTTGTGACTCTGCAGAAGTCCTGAAGTGACACACGCCTCACACGCCTGTCACAACGCCGAAACAGGCCAGGGGTCACGGCTAAGAGCAGGGTGTTGCTGGATAAGGTTGAGGAAGCAGAGGTGGCCCCTCTGTGCTCTGTGTGTGGGTCTGTGTACTCCTTTCCCGTCAGAGCTGGCCCAGCACAGCCAAAAAAGCGGTTCCTTGGCAGGGCTTAATGGCAGGATGATGTAGTCTGTTGTGACTAGTGCATTCCTTTCAGGTTAAACTAGGGAAATGGCATTGTGTTAAAATTCCAAGTCGCATGAATGTTTTATTGCCACAAGTGCATTCAGGCCTCGAGGGGAGCGTGTGTGGTGGGGCGAGGGGGGGGGAGGGTGGCCCAGCGACTCGGGAACTATCAGAGGAGCACTTCCCTTGGAAAATTTTACCCAGCAGCATAAAGCTGACGGGCTGCGATAGCCACTTAGATGGGTTTCGCTTTTCCTAAGCTGCGGCTGTTTAAAATCTTGCTGTCCAGACAATTAGCAGCTGAAGAAAATATGACAAGACACACGCAAAGAGGTCGGGAGATAGAGGGGAAGGAATGCACCAGGAGGGAGCTGGGCGGCCTGCTTGTGTAAACTGCCAGGCCTCTCCCCCGGCCCCCTCCCTCCCACTGCCCGCTCCCGGCACGGCGGGGTTTTTTTCCTGTCTGCTGAAGGCCAGGAGTGATCTGTTAACTGTACACCACTGACTGGGAGGCCAAAGCAGCTCATGGTACTGTATGTTACCACCACTACTCCCTCATTCCTCTTTACATTTTTTAAACATCTCTTTGTATTAACGGCTTGACGTGACTCAGAAGGATTTGATTTTAGACTGCCAAAGGACAAAGTAGTGGAACATGGCAATGCCGCGCGTTCGTGAGGTTTTATTTTATTTTTTAAGGGAATTAAATGCACCCATCCAATGTGCATTAGTTGTAAGGAGTTATTTCTAGCCAAATCTTTTTTTTTTTTTTTTTTTTTTTTTTGACAGAGCGAGGGTATGGGGTTTGCAGTGACAGCCTTCTAGATATAGTCCTTGGAAAAACTTTGCTTGGATTCATCTTGGAATTTTTCAGTTTCTGTGTGTTTTCATGTGGTCTCAGGCTATTTAAGTAATGTGCCATACATCATTTTAAAGTGAATTTTATAAATTATTTCAAAATCCTCAGTTCAGAGCTCCTTGCCAATTTTGTACCAAAATTATGTGCGTGTATGTGTTGCTGGTGATTAGTGCAAAAACAATCTGTGGGGGTCTAATTGGGACTTCAGTGACTGTGTGGGTAGTCCAGATCTCTAAAACTCAGACAGACTTTACAGGAAGGTAGGCACCTGTGCTTGGAGAGGCTTGTCACGGAATCCATGTGCTGTTTGCACGCGCATCCACACGGATCATCTCTCTTCACCTCACACGTGTGCACTTGTGCAGTCATCACAGTCAAAGCAGCAGCAGGGGTGTAAGACTGACCCAGTCTCTTGGGGGACAGCCTGCTCAGGATCTTTATGTGTTATATCCTTATGCAAACGTCCAGGTCCCGGGTGCAAGTATGGTGCTGTATGCGTATAAGCACAGATATTTGTGTTTACAGAAGATATGGCATGAAGGAACGATGTGACAGGTTTTTGGTTTTGCAAGTGAGAAGTGATCACACAGATCACAGAGAAGATTTAGTGTCTTATAAACAGTCTTTTGCAATAACCGTGTCACTTCAAAGGTTGTGCGTAAACTTCAGTTTAGTGTTGCTCATGTTGTTAGCATTCTTAGAGCCAGATGGTTTGTTTTTCTGCAAGGGTTCGTCTGGCCCTATATTGTGTGCTTGATTTCTGAAAGTTGAGGTGTCAGTGACATCAAGAATTATATTCAGTAATTACATCGGCAAGAGTTAATAAAAAAAGCCAATGATGTTTAACTCTGCCAGGTTAGCCCAGAAAGTAGAGTAATGTATTTAAAATAAAACAAATTTTTATCAGTAAGGGTCAGAAGAATATGTAAGACAAAGGGAACTTCTTCCATCTTACATATGTCTACAGTCTGTGTGTACGTGTACATATATATACATATATATATATACAGATGTACGTGTACATATATATACAGATTTTTTACTGATATAGATTATAGAGCTTTTGCTTTCTGAATTCTGCAGTTACAACTTGGTATAGTATGTCTTAGCAGCAAACAGAAATACTTTACTTGACTGAAATCCTTTACATTATAAAGCAGATTGATAATTTCTCATTTGTCCATATACCTACCAGGAAATCTAGTTATATGACATTTTTCCTTTAAAGAATGTGACATTAGAAAAGCAAAAGAAATCCCCAAATAACCTATAATAAAATAAATCCTGTGTTATCTATTGCATAGGAAGTGTTAGGACACCTATGTTTGGCTGTATGCTTTATTTCTTTTGTTTGCATAAGAAGAGATAATTTTGTCAGATAAACAAGATGTTAATCTGATTAGTTTATTTTTATGATGGCTTGGTGTTCTTAAATAGTTAAATTGATAAGGCTTATGGAGGGTCATAAACTCAAAAAGCAGTCAACCATAAATGAATAAAATGGTTTATAAATGGAATCATTATTTAGAATTTTGGAAGCCCTCATTAATACCTTTCAAAAATTCTAAAGAATATGCATTTTGAGTATGTATTAGCTATTTGGAACCAAGTTGAGTACAAACTGTTTACTTACCTAAAGATATCAAGGATATATGCTCATGTGATATATATATATATATTTATGCAACTGTTTGTAAATGCTAAAATTAATTTCCTAAGTCAACTGCAGTACATTGTAACCCTTTCCTGCAAATTAGGATAAAGAAACCTTTTGAAATATCCTGTAAATAGTTTTCACATGTCATTCAAAGATGAGGTAGTTTGACAGAAGGGCTCATTTTATATTGTTAGCTATGAGTCAGACTTCAAAATAAAACAAAATTCTTTGATTTTTTTAAAAACAGAGGATACGATCGATTCATCTATAAGTATAATAATGTGGAAGTACAGCTGAAACTAGCACTAGCTCAGTTCAGAGCTAGCACTTCATGCATTCTGCAGTCACTTTCCTCAAGGTGCAAAATGGTAGAGAACCATTTTGTTTCAACTGCTATGTTCAGAAGAGAAAAAGTTGTGGTGGGAATGGCTGAGAATTTCACAGACTGCTAAGCATTAATTGCTAAATGTGTTTTGGATTTCACAAAATAGTGGAGCTAGTGTAGAGATGTTGAGATTAAAAACAATACGTTTAACATGATTTTTTTTTTAACTTCTTGGTACTTTGGAATATGCTGACTTTGGGCTTTTATATTTTGGTTTGCAAATGTAAA
This sequence comes from Anser anser, assembly GCF_964211835.1. Lineage (NCBI taxonomy): Eukaryota > Metazoa > Chordata > Aves > Anseriformes > Anatidae > Anser > Anser anser. The sequence continues at coordinate 52,518,231 of NC_139723.1, forward strand.
GTAGAAACTAAAGCTGTATGTTACTTTGATGCTTCTAGTAGTTGGGTCTTTAGAAAGAAAAAAAATTATTTTGAGTACAAACATATACACACACACACGTATGCATATATCTATATACCCACATTTATATACACATTTGTATATACATTTATATATACATGCATGTATATACTCATTGAATTATACTAGTGTAAGATCAAATGTAGACTTGTTTAAATCAGTTTAAATTCTGCTGTAACTAGGTTTAACTAAACCAGTAATTCACTGAATGATGGCTCAGAATCTGATCTGGTTTTGTAAGTTCACTGAGCTATGGTAATTAGCTACTTCCACTAACCACAACAACTATGAGGTGAAAATTTGTGAGCAAAAATCTCTTTCACAGAACTTTAATCATCCAGATTTTATTTCAGGTTCAAGGTGGGCAATAAATGCACATGAATTTAGGTATTATGGTCAAGCTGATATGCAACAATTTTTTAAGCCATAAAATCTATTATGTGTCTGAACTCAAAGCTAAATCTGCGTGAACATGGCTAGAACTTGTTTAAGTATATCTACATTAGTGTTAGCACTGGATCCATTTTTTTGGTATATTTATATATTGATGCAACCTTCCTAATAAAGACAGATCTTTAAAGGTGATACTTACCTACTTTCTGTAGAAATATATTTGATTTGCAATAGTATGAAAATTTAGTCATTTTGACAATTCTTCCTTGATAGGTCTTGAGATATCACTTAAGGATGAATTTGTACCTGTATTTTGTTTGCGGTGAGCATACTGAGAGAAGTTAGTCTCAAGAAAATAGCTGAGAATTAACAGTTGTACAGTTCATACGTGGCTTTAAGTGCATTCTTTATACACCACTGTCTCAAATGTAAGTCAATATTTCAGAATTAAAAAATAAAAATAAAAAAAAAAATCAGTGACTTCTCATCACTTTTACATCTACATATTCTTCATGCTTCCAGATCTGTTAAAGATGTGGTTTTTTGTTTTATTTTGTTTTGTGGGTTTTCAGTATATTCTTTTACGCTTTGGTCAAAATTTTCCCAGCTCTTTTAAAAAACAGCAACCTTTTATTTTTCAGGTAGCTGGAAAAACAACAACAAAAACCCACAGCTTTGAACCTTGTTATGTAAATAATTCTTGTTAAGAAGTTCTTTCAAGGCCAGATTTGAAAAAAATTATTTGGATATTTGGGCTATGAGTAAGCAAAGCAGTTATGCATAGGGTGATGTTTCATGTGCTTAGAATTAAGCACTTGGCTTTTACATGAAGTCCACATTAGGGCAGACTGGAAAATGAGAAATAGAACAATGTGTGTATGTATCTACAAATAAACTTTGACAGTAAGATGCATATATATATATGTGTGTGTATATATTTCATGTTGATTTTGTGGCAATGTTGATAGTTAGCTTTGCTAGAAAGAAATGACCATCAGTCTCCATGCCCACAAAAATCTGTGGCAAAACAGACCCTGGTGAAGCCTAGTAATAAAATGTAAACTAGAGCGAGTGAATGTGACTTAATTTATTTTTCACTCTTTTTGTTTTTACTCTTTCAAGGAAAAAAGATATTTTCAGGGGCCATGCATTTTTGATCTTGTGAGGACAAAATTCCTATAGCAGTTAACAAAAATTGTCTTTTATCATCTTGTAGCATTGTTTCCAAAATTGCCCCAAAATAGACTCTGTGTCTATTAAATTGTATATCAAATTTAGTTATTTTGGGGCTGCTTCTAGCTGTTTTCTTTTATCTTTAGGTAAGCACATAATCTCATCGTAAGCAATTGAGAATTACAGGGTAGTCCAGTTTGGACCAATAGGCAGACTCAGTAATATCCCTTCTTTTGTCCAGTATGTTTTCACTGGATTGCTCCGCTACCTTTTTAGACTCAGATATGAAGTGGAAGGCAGAAACACATACCACTGCATCTCTAGATGTGGACTGAGCCTGAACTTCCTGGGTACTTCAGTTGAAAAAGTGTTAATGCCACTTCCAGGCACTACTTTTTACCTGCACACGTCTACCCATCTCCACCCAATTTTATTAACAGGCCTGTAAAACATGTTTAAAACAAATAAACAAGGTTCTCCAGGGAGTAGGCTGTATTTAACAAAGAGAGAGAAGCAAACAAACAGGTTGCTCCTCACTTGCAAACTGAAGAAGGACAATAAAACGTTAGGAAAGAAATACACGTAGTTCTTGACTTGATGTTGCATGTTTGATGATTTTTCACAGCAAAAGTGATGCATAAACACTGTCACCTGGTCAATATTATCTGTGCCGGGATAAGCAGGATAAGGACAATAAAATGTGCTAACAGTTGTGCTGATTCACAGAATAAAGCATACTCCTACTTTTTTGATGTCTGCTGTTATCTAGGAGTATAATACCAGGTTTATTATAAAATAACGTGTA